>NC_088236.1:11362661-11370161 GCF_036934945.1 Oncorhynchus masou masou | reverse complement strand
CATTCCCCTACATTACTCTCTTCCATTCCCCTACATTAATCTCTTCCATTCCCCTACATTAATCTCTTCCATTCCCCTACATTAATCTCTTCCATTCCCCTACATTAATCTCTTCCATTCCCCTACATTAATCTCTGCCATTCCCCTACATTAATCTCTTCCATTCCCCTACATTAATCTCTGCCATTCCCCTACATTAATCTCTTCCATTCCCCTACATTAATCTCTGCCATTCCCCTACATTAATCTCTTCCATTCCCCTACATTAATGTCTGCCATTCCCCTACATTAATCTCTTCCATTCCCCTACATTAATCTCTGCCATTCCCCTACATTAATCTCTGCCATTCCCCTACATTAATCTCTGCCATTCCCCTACATTAATCTCTGCCATTCCCCTACATTAATCTCTGCCATTCCCCTACATTAATCTCTTCCATTCCCCTACATTAATCTCTTCCATTCCCCTACATTAATCTCTTCCATTCCCCTACATTAATCTCTTCCATTCCCCTACATTAATCTCTGCCATTCCCCTACATTAATCTCTTCCATTCCCCTACATTAATCTCTTCCATTCCCCTACATTATTCTCTTCCATTCCCCTACATTAATCTCTTCCATTCCCCTACATTAATCTCTTCCATTCCCCTACATTAATCTCTGCCATTCCCCTACATTAATCTCTTCCATTCCCCTACATTAATCTCTTCCATTCCCCTACATTAATCTCTTCCATTCCCCTACATTAATCTCTTCCATTCCCCTACATTAATCTCTGCCATTCCCCTACATTAATCTCTTCCATTCCCCTACATTAATCTCTTCCATTCCCCTACATTAATCTCTTCCATTCCCCTACATTAATCTCTTCCATTCCCCTACATTACTCTCTTCCATTCCCCTACATTAATCTCTTCCATTCCCCTACATTAATCTCTTCCATTCCCCTACATTAATCTCTGCCATTCCCCTACATTAATCTCTTCCATTCCCCTACATTAATCTCTTCCATTCCCCTACATTAATCTCTTCCATTCCCCTACATTAATCTCTTCCATTCCCCTACATTAATCTCTTCCATTCCCCTACATTAATCTCTGCCATTCCCCTACATTAATCTCTTCCATTCCCCTACATTACTCTCTTCCATTCCCCTACATTAATCTCTTCCATTCCCCTACATTAATCTCTTCCATTCCCCTACATTAATCTCTTCCATTCCCCTACATTAATCTCTTCCATTCCCCTACATTAATCTCTTCCATTCCCCTACATTAATCTCTGCCATTCCCCTACATTAATCTCTTCCATTCCCCTACATTAATCTCTGCCATTCCCCTACATTAATCTCTTCCATTCCCCTACATTAATCTCTTCCATTCCCCTACATTAATCTCTTCCATTCCCCTACATTAATCTCTGCCATTCCCCTACATTAATCTCTTCCATTCCCCTACATTACTCTCTGCCATTCCCCTACATTAATCTCTTCCATTCCCCTACATTAATCTCTTCCATTCCCCTACATTACTCTCTTCCATTCCCCTACATTAATCTCTTCCATTCCCCTACATTAATCTCTTCCATTCCCCTACATTAATCTCTTCCATTCCCCTAATAACCTGTAATGTGTTGCTCTCCACAGGATGCCGTGTCTCTCCTCCCTGACCTGCCAGAGGAAGAGTGTAAGACTTCGGGCCTACATGGCACCCTATTCCCTATGTAGTGCACTACTTTTGACCAAAACCCTATGAGCCCTGGTCAAACTCATTGCACTCTTTAGGGAATAAGGTGCTGTTTGGGATTCAGACTAAGGAGCTCTGATTTCCAATTAGTGTATTTAAAGGGCTTTATATTCCCTTGGTAGGACATGGATACGCTGGTCTCATTTGGAACACTTCGACACTGGAGAATTCCACAGAGGAGAGTGTGTGATGGAGTGTGTGGCTCGTGAGGAAGAGAGAATAGGTCACCTGTGTGAGTGTGAGTGTGAGTGTGTGTGTGTATGTGTGTGTGTGTGTGTGTGTAGTAGATAGCAGATCTACTGTATAGGCTACATATAACACAAAAACTGTGTCACTGACAAACAGATTGATAGATAGAAAGACAAATAGACAAGGGGGAGATGGTAATGAAACCAGTAGATAAATAGGCTCCAGATGCTACAGTACGGTATGAACACAAACACTGTAGACGCTCACAGGGCCAACCAAGGGAGGAAGCAGAGCAGAAGCTGTTGATTTCCCACAGGGGCCACGGTTGATTTCAGGCTGTTACATAAGTCCTGTAGGTTTGGTGTAGTTAGGCCACACAGGGACAATGTTTCACCCACACCCCCGCACACACACACTGTAATGCCCGGGGTGTAGTGGAGGAAGAAGTCATGCGCAGGAAACAGAGAGTTCAGGGTAGCGATACTTTTAATTCACCACACAGGTGAAACCGACGCCAACCCAAACAAATGTCCCAAAACACGGGGAACTAAACAGTCCAGAAAATACACACATACACGGACAACCGTGACCTACAGTCATGCACAAATGTACACACAGAATAATGCCACACACCCAGCAGGCGGGCCAGCTGGATAATAAAGCCCAACCAATTAACCTAATTAAACACAGGTGTAACTAATCAACAGACAAGGGGGAAAAAAAGGATCAGTGGCTAGTAGGCCGGTGATGACGACCGCCGAGCGCCACCCGAACAGGAAGGGGAGCCACCGTCGGTAGAAGTCGTGACACACACCCTTCGGGACATATTTAATTCTGTAAGGGTTTGCCTCAGTGTAAAGTCACTTTCACATCAAGGGGTTGAAATTCAGTGGTTTGATTTGAAAGATTAGTGAATGCGAGTTGTTAACTGGTACAAACAAACATACTGTATGCTTTGTGAGTCTGTCTCTTAGCACATGCAAGTCCCTAAAAACTATACACTCTTAGGACAAAAAGGGTTCAAAAGGGTTCTTGACTGTCCCCATAGGATAACCCTTTTTGGTTCCAGGTAGAACCCTTTTGGGTTCCATGTAGAACCCTCTGTGGGAAGGGTTCTACATGGAACTCAAAAGGGTTCTACCTGGAAGCAATAAGGCTTCTTCAAAGGGTTCTCCTATGGTGACAGCAGAAGGACCCTATTAGGTTCTAGAAAGCACCTTTTTCTCTAAGAGTGTAGAGACTAATATTGAGCACATTCAATTAACTCAATATGCTACTATTTTTTATCAAAGTTCAACCAAACAAACCACTTGTTTCCAGTTGACATTAGTGTTTTAAAAATGGTCTTCACTCAAACACACACACACACACCTACATATTCATATACACCCACACTATTAGGGAGGGACTGTGCTGGGCGGGCTGCTGGATAAAACATAAATACCTGTGCATAATTGCACACAAACAGTACACGGCTCTGTGATGACACAGCACACGGCTCTGTGATGACACAGTACAGGCCTCTGTGATGTCACAGTACAGGCCTCTGTGATGTCACAGTACAGGCCTCTGTGATGACACAGTACAGTCCTCTGTGATGTCACAGTACAGGCCTCTGTGATGACACAGTACAGGCCTCTGTGATGACACAGTACACGGCTCTGTGATGACACAGCACACAGCTCTGTGATGACACAGTACAGGCCTCTGTGATGTCCCGCACACAAAGACGCAGAAAGGGGGAAAAAATATCAAACAGAACAGATGAATGGGAGGACAGGAGAGAACAGGGGAGGAGAGGAGAGGGAAGGAGAGGAAAGGAGAAGAGAGGACAGGAGAGGAGAGGAGGAAAGGAGAAGAGAGGACAGGAGAGGACAGAAGAGAAGAGAAGAGAAGAGAAGAGAGGGCAGGGCAGGGCAGGGCAGGGCAGGACAGGACAGGACAGGACAGGACAGGAGAGGAGAGGACAGGAGAGGAGAGGGGAGGAGAAGAGAGGAGAGGGGGTGGGACAGGAGAGGGGGGACAGGAGAAGAGAAGAGAGGAGAAAACAGGGGGGAAAGGACAGGAGAGGAGAGGGGAGGGGAGACAGGAGAAGAGAAGAGAGGAGAAGACAGAGGGGAGGGACAGGAGAGATGAAGAGAGGAGAGGGGGTGTACCTTAGTTCCATCCATTGGATTATGGATAACAGTGGTCTGAGCCTCCTACAAAAAGAGAGGGATGGAGGTAAAGATAGATGGAAGGAGAGATGGAGAGAGAGAGAAAGAGAGAGAGATGGAGAAAGAAAGCAAAGGAGAGTGAGAGAGATGAACAGAAAGACAAAGAAAGAGTGAGGAAGGAAAACAGGTAGAGAGAAAGAGAAAAATAACAGATGAGGATAAAGGTGTGAACAGTATGTATGTAGGTCAGATGAGGATAAAGGTGTGAACAGTATGTATGTAGGTCAGATGAGGATAAAGATGTGTGTGTACAGTACCAGTCCAAAGTTTGGACACGCCTACTGATTCAAGGGTTTTTCTTTATTGTTTACTATTTTCTACATTGTAGAATAATAGTGAAGACATCAAAACTACGAAATAACACATATGGAATCATGTAGTAACCAAAAAAGTGACATACAAATCAAAACATAGTTTATATTTGAGATTCTTCAAAAGTAGCCACCCTTTGCCTTGATGACAGCGTTGAACACTCTTGTCATTCTCTCAACCAGCTTCATGAGGTATTCACCTGGAATGCATTTCAATTAACAGGTGTGCCTTGTTAAAAGTTAATTTGTGGATTTTCTTTCCTTCTTAATGTGTTTGAGCCAATCAGTTGTGTTGTGAGAAGGTAGGGGTGGTATATAGAAGACAGCCCTAGTTGGTAAAAGACCAAGTCCATATTATGGCAAGAACAACTCAAATAAGCAAAGAGAAACAAGCGTTCATCATTACTTTAAGACAGGAAGGTCAGTCAATCTGAAAATTGAAAGAACTTTGAAAGTTTCTTCAAGTGCAGTTGCAAAAAACATCAAGCGCTTTGATGAAACTTGCTCTCATGAGGACCGCCACAGGAAAGGAAGACCCAGAGTTACCTCTGTTGCAGAGGATAAGTTCATTAGAGTTACCAGCCTCAGAAATCAGCAATTAACTGCACCTCAGATTGCAGCCCAAATAAATAGTTGACACATCTCAACGTAAACTGTTCAGAGGTGACTTTGTGAATTGCTGCAAAGAAACCGCTAATAAAGGACAACAATAATAAGAAGAGAAGAAACACAAAGGAAATTTGTCCTTCGGTCGAATGAGTCTAAATTTGAGATTTTTGGTTCCAATCGCCGTGTCTTTGTGAGATGCAGAGTAGGTGAACGGATGATCTGTAGGTGAATGGATGATGTGTGGTTCCCACCATGAAGCATGGAGGAGGTGTGATCGTGTGGGGGTGCTTTGCTGGTGACACTGTCATTTTAACGGCTCTTGTTGGTGGTAGGAATAGTAGACCAAAGTGCAGATTCCTTTTATTCAAAAAACACAAAATAACAAAAGACAAAGCGAAAAGTTGTGTCAGAAACAGACACTAAACAGAAAACAAGATCCCACGAAAACCCAAAGGAAAATGACAACTTATATATGACCCCCAATCTGAGACCACTATAGACAGCTGCCTCTGATTGGGAACCATGCTCGGCCAAAAACAAAGAAATAGAAAACATAGATTTTCCCACCCGAGTCACACCCTGACCTAACCAAACATAGAGAACACGCTGCATTCTGCAACAATACGCCATCACATCCGGTTTGCACTTAGTGTTACTATCATTTGTTTTTCAACTGGACAATGACCCAAAACACATCTCCTAGCTGTGTAAGGGCTATTTGACCAAGAAGGAGAGTGATGGAGTGCTGCATCAGATGACCTGGCCTCAACAATCACCCAACATCAACCCAATTGAGATGGTTAGGGATGAGTTGGACTGCAGAGTGAAGGAAAAGCACCCAACAAGTGCTCAGCATACGTGGGAAATCCTTCGAGACGGTTGGAAAAGCATTCCAGATGAATACCTCATGAAACTGGTTGAGATAATGCAAAGCGTGTCCAAAGTGGTCATCAAGGAAAAGGGTGGCCACTTTGAAGAATCTAAAATCAAAAAAAAAATGTTGAACACTTTTTGAAATTACTACATGATTCCATATGTGTTCATTCATAGTTTTGATGTCTTCACTATTATACTACAATGTAGAAAATAGTTAAAAATAAAGAAAAACCCTTGAATGAGTAGGTATGCCCAACCTTTGACTGGTACTGTAGGTCAGATGAGGTTAAAGGTCTGTATATGTAGGTCAGATGAGGCTAAAGGTCTGTATATGTAGGTCAGATGAGGCTAAAGGTCTGTATATGTAGGTCAGATGAGGTTGAAGGTCTGTATATGTAGGTCAGATGAGGTTGAAGGTCTGTATATGTAGGTCAGATGAGGCTAAAGGTCTGTATATGTAGGTCAGATGAGGTTGAAGGTCTGTATATGTAGGTCAGATGAGGTTGAAGGTATGTTTACAGTACATTAGGAAAGTATTTAGACCCCTTAACCTTATTCTAAAATTCATTAAAATAGTTTTCTAACCCTCATCAATCTACACACAATACCCCATCATGACATCACAATACCCCATAATGACATCACAATACCCCATAATGACATCACAATACCCCATCATGACAAAGCACAAACAGATTTTTAGAAATCTTTGAAAATGTATAACAAATAAATAACTGAAATATCACATTTACATAAGTAGTCAGACCCTTTACTCAGTACTTTGTTGAAGCATCTTTGGCAGCGATTACAGCCTTGAGTCTTCTTGGGTATGACGCTATAAGCTTGGCACACCTGTATTTGGGTAATTTCTCCCATTCTTCTCTGCAGATCCTCTCAAGCTCTGTCAGGTTGGATGGGGGGGCAGCGGCACAGCTATTTTCAGGTCTCTCCAGCGAGAGATCAAGTTCAAGTCCGGGCTCTGGCTGGGCCGCTCAAGGATATTCAGAGACTTGTCCCGAAGCCACTACTGCGTTATCGTGGCTGTGTGCTTAGGGTCGTTGTCCTGTTGGAAGGTGAACCTTTGCCCCAGTCTGAGGTCCTGAGCGCTCTGGAGCAGGTTTTCGTCAATGATCTCTCTGTACTTTGCACCATTTGCGCCATCTTTATTTTGAACCTGACTAGTCTCCCAGTCCCTGCCGCTTATAAACATCCCCACAGCATGATGCTGCCACCACCATGCTTCACCGTGGTGATGGTGCCAAGTTTCCTCCAGACGTGACACATGGCATTCAGGCCAAAGAGTTCAATCTTGGTTTCATCAGACCAGAGAATCTTGTTTCTCACGGTCTGAGAGTCTTTAGGAGCCTTTTGGCAAACTCCAAGCGGGCTGTCATGTGCCTTTTACTGAGGAGTGGTTTCCGTCTGGCCACTCTACCATAAAGGCCTGATTGGTTTCAGTGCTGCAGAGAAGGTTGTCCTTTTGGAAGGTTCTCCCATCTCCACAGAGGAACTCAGAAGCTCTGTCAGAGTGACCATTGGGTTCTTGGTCAC
>NC_088236.1:11352661-11357661 GCF_036934945.1 Oncorhynchus masou masou | reverse complement strand
AGTGCGGTAGTGCGGTAGCAGAGAGAGGGGTCTATGACTAGGGTGGCTATTTTTTGGGGCCTTCCTCTGACACTGCCTAGTATACAGGTGCTGGATGGCAGGAAGCTTGGACCCAGAGATGAACTGGGCCGTACACACTACCCTCTGTAGCAACTTAAGGTAGGATGCTCAGCAGGTGCCATACCAGGCGGTGATGCAACCGGTCAGGATGGTCTCGATGGTGCAGCTGTAGAATATTTTGAGGATCTGGAGAGCCCATGCTAAATCTTTCCAGTCTCCTGAGGGGGAAAAGGACTATGATAATCCTTGGTGATGTGGACACCAAGGAACTTGAGTCTCTCAACCTGCTCCACTACAGCCCCGTTGATGTTAATGGGGGCCTGTTCGGCCCTTCTTTTCCTGTAGTCCACAATCAGCTCCTTTATCTTGATCACGTTGAGGGAGAGGTTGTTGTCCTGGCACTACACTGCCAGGTCTCTGACCTCCTCCCTATAGGCTGTCTCATCGTTGTCTGTGATCAGGCCTACCGCTGTGGTGTCATCTGCACATTTAATGATGGTGTTGGAGTCGTACCTGGCCATGCAGTCGAGGGTGAACAGGGAGTTCAGGAGGGGACTAAGCATGCACCCCTGAGGGGCCCCAGTGGTGAGGATCAGCGTGGCAGATCTGTTGTTGCCTACATTTATCACGGCCCGTCAGGAAGTCTAGGATCCAGTTGCAGAGGGAGGTGTTTAGTCACAGGGTCCTTATCTTAGTGATGAGCTTTGTGGACACTATGGTGTTGAACGCTGAGCTGTAGTCAACGAACAACATTCTTACGTAGGTGTTCCTATGGGAAATGGCAGTGTGGAGTGCGATTGAGATTGTGTCATCTGTGGATCTGTTGGGACGGTATGCGAATTGGAGTGGGTCTAGGGTTTCTGGGATGATGGTGTTGATGTGAGTCATGACCAGCCTTTCATGACCAGCCTTTACAGACTCGGTCAGGGAGAGTTTGAAAATGTCAGTGAAGACACTTGCCAGTTGGCCCGAGCACGCTCTGAGTACACGCCCTGGTAATGCGTCCGGCCTTGTGAATGTTGACCTTTTTAAAGGTCTTGCTCACATCGGCTACGGAGAGTGTAGCCAACTATTACCTAACCCAACTATTACCTAACCTAACTATTACCGAAACCAACTATTACCTAACCTAACTATTACCTAACCCAGCTATTGCCTAAACTTACTATTACCTAACCTAACTATTACCTATCCAGACTATTACCTAACCCAACTATTACCTATCCCAACTATTACCTAACCCAACTATTACCTATCCCAACTATTACCTAACCCAACTATTACCTAACCTAACTATTACCTATCCCAACTATTACCGAAACCAACTATTACCGAAACCAACTATTACGTAACCTAACTATTACCTATCCCAACTATTACCTATCCAGACTATTACCTAACCCAACTATTATCTAACCTAACTATTACCTATCCCAACTATTATCTAACCAGACTATTACCTATCCCAACTATTACCTATCCAGTCTATTACCTACCCCACCTATTGTCTAACTTAACTATTACCTATCCCAACTATTATCTAACCTAACTATTACCTATCCAGACTATTACCTAACCCAACTATTATCTAACCTAACTATTACCTAACCCAACTATTATCTAACTTAACTATTATCTAACTTAACTATTACCTATCCAAACTATTATCTAACTTAACTATTACCTATCCCAACTATTATCTAACCTAACTATTACCTAACCCAACTATTATCTAACTTAACTATTATCTAACTTAACTATTACCTAACCCAACTATTACCTAACTTAACTATTACCTATCCCAACTATTATCTAACCTAACTATTACCTATCCAGACTATTACCTAACCCAACTATTATCTAACCTAACTATTACCTATCCAGACTATTACCTAACCCAACTATTATCAAACCTAACTATTACCTATCCAGACTATTACCTAACCCAACTATTATCTAACCTAACTATTACCTATCCAGACTATTACCAACCCAACTATTATCTAACCTAACTATTACCTATCCCAACTATTACCTATCCCAACTATTACCTATCCAGACTATTACCTAACCCAACTATTATCTAACCTAACTATTACCTAACCCAACTATTATCTAACTTAACTATTACCTATCCCAACTATTATCTAACCTAACTATTACCTATCCCAACTATTACCTATCCCAATTATTATCTAACTTAACTATTACCTATCCCAACTATTATCTAACCTAACTATTACCTATCCCAACTATTATCTAACCTAACTATTACCTATCCCAACTATTATCTAACTTAACTATTACCTATCCCAACTATTATCTAACCCAACTATTATCTAACCTAACTATTACCTATCCCAACTATTATCTAACTTAACTATTACCTATCCCAACTATTATCTAACCCAACTATTATCTAACCTAACTATTACCTAACCCAACTATTATCTAACCTAACTATTATCTAACCCAACTATTATCTAACCTAACTATTACCTATCCCAACTATTATCTAACCTAACTATTACCTATCCCAATTATTATCTAACTTAACTATTACCTATCCCAACTATTATCTAACCTAACTATTACCTAACCTAACTATTACCTATCCCAACTATTACCTATCCCAACTATTACCGAAACCAACTATTACCTAACCTAACTATTACCTATCCCAACTATTATCTAACCTAACTATTACCTATCCCAACTATTATCTAACCTAACTATTACCTATCCCAACTATTATCTAACTTAACTATTACCTATCCCAACTATTATCTAACCAGACTATTACCTATCCCAACTATTACCTATCCCAACTATTACCTAGCCTAACTATTACCGAAACCAACTATTGCCTATCCCAACTATTATCTAACCCAACTAATACCTATCCCAACTATTACCTATCCAGACTATTACCTAACCCAACTATTACCTATCCCAACTATTACCTAACCCAACTATTACCTATCCCAACTATTACCTAACCCAACTATTACCTATCCCAACTATTACCTATCCCAACTATTACCTATCCCAACTATTACCTAGCCTAACTATTACCGAAACCAACTATTACCTATCCCAACTATTACCTAACCCAACTATTACCTATCCCAACTATTACCTATCCCAACTATTACCTAACCCAACTATTACCTAATCATCTGTACCTCTAAACCGTTGTCTCAAATATAATTTGTGGAGAAATATTCTGCATCAACAGAGAGAGTATGTGATGACCAGGATGATCAGTACCAATATCCTCTCCAGTACCTGCAGCATAATGGAGAAGGTTGGGGCATTACATAGAGCTAGCTACTGTAGCAGAAGGCAAAGCAACAGACTACAGACTACTACCAACATCCCAGTCTCGTTTCCTAGCAAGGCTCTGGAAATAATATATCTTCCTCTAATTTATCTCCTCACACACTCTCACACTCACACGCAGCGTTAAAGAGCAACTTTGAGGTGGTGTGTATGGCTGGTGGTGTGTATGGCTTGTGGTGTGTATGGCTGGTGGTGTGTATGGCTTGTGGTGTGTATGGTTAGTGGTGTGTATGGCTGGTGGTGTGTATAGCTGGTGGTGTGTATGGCTTGTGGTGTGTATGGCTGGTGGTGTGTATGGCTTGTGGTGTGTATGGCTGGTGGTGTGTATGGCTTGTGGTGTGTACTGCTGGTGGTGTGTATGGCTGGTGGTGTGTATGGCTGGTGGTGTGTATGGTTAGTGGTGTGTATGGCTTGTGGTGTGTATGGCTTGTGGTGTGTATGGCTTGTGGTGTCTATGGCTTGTGGTGTGTATGGCTTGTGGTGTGTATGGCTTGTGGTGTGTATGGCTTGTGGTGTGTATGGCTTGTGGTGTGTATGGCTTGTGGTGTGTATGGCTGGTGGTGTGTATGGCTTGTGGTGTGTATGGCTGGTGGTGTGTATGGCTTGTGGTGTGTATGGCTTGTGGTGTGTATGGCTGGTGGTGTGTATGGCTGGTGGTGTGTACTGCAGGTGGTGTGTACTGCTGGTGGTGTGTACTGCTGGTGGTGTGTATGGCTGGTGGTGTGTACTGCTGGTGGTGTGTACTGCTGGTGGTGTGTACTGCTGGTGGTGTGTATGGCTGGTGGTGTGTACGGCTGGTGGTGTGTATGGCTGGTGGTGTGTATGGCTGGTGGTGTGTACTGCTGGTGGTGTGTACTGCTGGTGGTGTGTATGGCTGGTGGTGTGTACGGCTGGTGGTGTGTACGGCTGGTGGTGTGTACTGCTGGTGGTGTGTATGGCTGGTGGTGTGTATGGCTGGTGGTGTGTATGGCTGGTGGTGTGTATGGCTGGTGGTGTGTATGGCTGGTGGTGTGTACTGCTGGTGGTGTGTATGGCTGGTGGTGTGTATGGCTGGTGGTGTGTATGGCTGGTGGTGTGTATGGCTGGTGGTGTGTATGGCTGGTGGTGTGTATGGTTAGTGGTGTGTACTGCTGGTGGTGTGTATGGCTGGTGGTGTGTATGGTTAGTGGTGTGTACTGCTGGTGGTGTGTATGGCTGGTGGTGTGTACTGCTGGTGGTGTGTATGGCTGGTGGTGTGTATGGCTGGTGGTGTGTATGGCTGGTGGTGTGTATGGCTGGTGGTGTGTATGGCTGGTGGTGTGTATGGTTAGTGGTGTGTATGGCTGGTGGTGTGTATGGCGGAGTGTTGTCAGTTTCCCCCTGTTTCTCCTTCTCTATCAGGCCTGATCCCTGTTTCTCCATCTCTCTTCTCTATCGGGCCTGATCCCTGTTTCTCCTTCTCTCTTCTCGAACAGGCCTGATTCCTGTTTCTCCATCTATCTTCTCTATCGGGCCTGATCCCTGTTTCTCCATCTCTCTTCTCTATCGGGCCTGATCCCTGTTTCTCCATCTATCTTCTCTATCGGGCCTGATCCCTGTTTCTCCATCTCTCTTCTCTA
>NC_088236.1:11307661-11347661 GCF_036934945.1 Oncorhynchus masou masou | reverse complement strand
TGAGAAAGAGGGAGGAGGAGTGTGTCAGGGGCCTGTTGCTAGGCGATTATGAGTGTGGCGTGGAGAGGAGCAGGGGGACGTGTGTGTGTGTGTGTGTGTGTGTGTGTGACTGAGAGTCTATTTCTGTCTGGTGTGTTTCCAGGGTTCAGACTCATGTCTATTCCTGGAACTGTAGTCACAATTCCCACTGAATAAACAGACCAGAAAGCAGCTAGCATAAAGCTCACACACACACACACACACACTATTTTATGATGATTGCAAATTGAATCAACACACTCTCCCATGCATCAGACAACACACACTGAGATAAAGATGTTCACAAATCACTGAGAAAGAGACACTTTTAATTACAGAGAAACAAACTAAGCAAAAGCAGAGGGACAGAAAAAGGGGGGAGAGGGAAAGAGGGGTGAGAAAAAGAGGGGGAGGGGAGGGAGAGAAAGCAGGGGGGAGAGGGAAAGAGGGGTCGAGAGAAAGAGGGGGAGGGGAGGGTGAGAAAGCAGGGGGAGAGGGAAAGAGGGGCGAGAGAAAGAGGGGGAGGGGAGGGAGAGAAAGCAGGGGGGGGGGAGAGGGGGGAAAGGGGGCGAGAGAAAGAGGGGGAGGGGAGGGGAGAGAAAGCAGGGGGGGAGAGGGAAAGAGGGGCAAGAGAAAGAGGGGGGGGGGGACGGAGAGAAAGCAGGGGGGAGAGGGAAAGAGGGGGGCAAGAGAAAGAGGTGGAGGGGAGGGTGAGAAAGCAGGGGGGAGAGGGAAAGAGGGGTGAGAGAAAGAGGGGGAGGGGAGGGAGAGAAAGCAGGGGGGGGAGAGGGAAAGAGGGGCAAGAGAAAGAGGGGGGGAGGGGAGGGGTGAGAAAGCAGGGGGAGAGGGAAAGAGGGGTGAGAGAAAGAGGGGGATGGGAGGGAGAGAAAGCAGGGGGGGAGAGGGAAAGAGGGGTCGAGAGAAAGAGGGGGAGGGGAGGGTGAGAAAGCAGGGGGGGAGAGGGAGAGGGAAAGAGGGGCGAGAGAAAGAGGGGGAGGGGAGGGAGAGAAAGCAGGGGGGGAGAGGGAGAGAGAAAGTGGGGGTGGGGAAAAAGCAGGGGGTGGGGGGGAGAGAGAATGAGACACAACAAGAGAGAGAATAGAGGCGAGGAGACAGGAACAGGGTCTTAACCCTGATAACTGATCTAAGAGAGAGTGTTCATTTTATATTGTTTATTTCACTTTTGTTTATTATCTACTTCACTTGCTTTGGAAATGTTAACATACATTTCCCATGACAATAAAGCTCTTTGAATTGAAATTGAGAGAGAGAGAGAGGGAGAGAGGAGAGAGAGAGCAGAGAGAGAGAGAGAGAGGAGATGGAGAGAGAGGGAGCAGAGAGAGAGAGAGAGGAAGAGAGGAGAGAGAGCACACAGAGAGAGAGGAGATGGAGAGAGAAAGAGGGAGAGGAGACGGAGAGAGGAGAGAGAAAGAGAGGAGATGGCGAGAGAGGAGAGCGAGAGCAGAGAGAACGAGAGAGAGGAGAGAGAAAAAGAGGAGATGGAGAGAGAGGAGAGCGAGAGCAGAGAGAGCGAGAGAGAGGAGAGAGAAAGAGAGGAGATGGAGAGAGAGGAGAGCGAGAGCAGAGAGAGTGAGAGAGAGAAAGGTAGCAGAGACTGAGAAAGATCAGTACTGCATATAGACATAATGACATTTGAAATGTCTCTTTTCCTCTGAAAGTTTTGTGAGTGTAATGTTTACTGTTCATTTTGTTTATTGTTTATTTCACTTCTGTTGATTATCTATTTCACTTGCTTTGGCAATGTTAACATATGTTTCCCATGGTAATAAAGCTCTTTGAAATGGAATTGAATTGAGAGACAGAGAAGAAAAAGAGAGAGGGGGGGGGGGTCTTACCTTGACATCTGCCTTCTTGTTGAGCAAACTCTTGGCTGCTGCAATAGGAAACAACAGCAGAGACACACAGGTCAGAGATTCAGAGATCAGGAGATCAGAGAGATCACAAAGGTGTATCAGTATCAACCTGTAGTCCCGTAGGATTCCAAGTTGAAGATGGGTAGAAAAAGAATTCAACAGGGTAGGGGACCAGACAGTCTTAACAAGAGGTAGTAAACGCTGATATCTTTAGACAGGTGATCAACGACTGGTCCACCAGACCCTGATAATCACAACAATCCTCTGAGATCTTCTGGAGATTTAGAGAGGAGAGGAGGTTTGTTCATACTAAAGACAGTGGTCTGTTTAGCACAATAACCATAATCCTCAGCAATAGGGGAAATATTCCACAGACAACAGTCCATATCCATGGTGTCACAAGGAACACACAGAACTGTTCCTGGGTTAAAACGATCCCATTCGGCGTGGCACAGGAGGCCCAGCGAGAGTTGACGTGGGTCGCCGCGAGCAACAGAACCTCATTAAGAGGAACTGGTTAATCAGTTAACGAGGCAGAGATAGAAAACGAATTTGGGGCTTAATACTGGAGCCTGTCCCCTCGGTCCCCTTCAGGGCTAGAGCCTGAAATGGTGCTTCTACAGAGACACACACACCGTCCCAATCTCTCTCCTCTATAACACCGTCCCAGTCTCTCTCCTCTATAGCACCGTCCCAGTCTCTCTCCTCTATAGCACCGTCCCAGTCTCTCTACTCTATAACACCGTCCCAGTCTCTCTCCTCTATAACACCGTCCCAGTCTCTCTCCTCTGTAGCACCGTCCCAGTCTCTCTACTCTATAGCACCGTCCCAGTCTCTCTCCTCTATAGCACCGTCCCAGTCTCTCTACTCTATAGCACTGTCCCTGTCTCTCTCCTCTATAACACCGTCCCCGTCTCTCTCCTCTATAACACCGTCCCAGTCTCTCTCCTCTATAACACCGTCCCAGTCTCTCTCCTCTATAACACCGTCCCAGTCTCTCTCCTCTATAACACCGTCCCAGTCTCTCTCCTCTACAACACCGTCCCAGTCTCTCTCCTCTATAACACCGTCCCAGTCTCTCTCCTCTATAACACCGTCCCAGTCTCTCTCCTCTATAACACCGTCCCAGTCTCTCTCCTCTATAGCACCGTCCCAGTCTCTCTCCTCTATAACAACGTCCCAGTCTCTCTCCTCTATAACACCGTCCCAGTCTCTCTCCTCTGTAGCACCGTCCCAGTCTCTCTCCTCTATAACACCGTCCCAGTCTCTCTCCTCTATAACACCGTCCCAGTCTCTCTCCTCTACAACACCGTCCCAGTCTCTGTCCTCTATAACACCGTCCCAGTCTCTCTCTCTATAACACCGTCCCATAACACCGTCCCAGTCTCTCTCCTCTATAACACCGTCCCAGTCTCTCCTCTATAACACCGTCCCAGTCTCCGTCCTCTATAACACCGTCCCAGTCTCTCTCCTCTATAACACCGTCCCAGTCTCTCTCCTCTATAACACCGTCCCAGTCTCTCTCCTCTATAACACCGTCCCAGTCTCTCTCCTCTATAACACCGTCCCAGTCTCTCTCCTCTATAACACCGTCCCAGTCTCTCTCCTCTATAACACCGTCCCAGTCTCTCTCCTCTATAGCACCGTCCCAGTCTCTCTCTGTAGCACCGTCCCAGTCTCTCTCCTCTATAGCACCGTCCCAGTCTCTCTACTCTATAACACCGTCCCAGTCTCTCTCCTCTGTAGCACCGTCCCAGTCTCTCTCCTCTATAACACCGTCCCAGTCTCTCTCCTCTATAGCACCGTCCCAGTCTCTCTCCTCTATAACACCGTCCCAGTCTCTCTCCTCTGTAGCACCGTCCCAGTCTCTCTCCTCTATAACACCGTCCCAGTCTCTCTCTGTAGCACCGTCCCAGTCTCTCTCTGTAGCACCGTCCCAGTCTCTCTCCTCTATAACACCGTCCCAGTCTCTCTCCTCTATAGCACCGTCCCAGTCTCTCTCCTCTATAACACCGTCCCAGTCTCTCTCCTCTATAACACCGTCCCAGTCTCTCTCCTCTATAACACGTCCCAGTCTCTCTCCTCCACCGTCCCAATCTCTCTCCTCTATAGCACCGTCCCAGTCTCTCTCCTCTATAACACCGTCCCAGTCTCTCTCCTCTATAACACCGTCCCAGTCTCTCTCCTCTAAAACACTCTATAACACCGTCCCAGTCTCTCTCCTCTATAGCACCGTCCCAGTCTCTCTCCTCTATAACACCGTCCCAGTCTCTCTCCTCTATAACACCGTCCCAGTCAGTCTCTCTCCTCTATAGCACCGTCCCAGTCCCAGTCTCTCCTCTATAGCACCGTCCCAGTCTCTCTCCTCTATAACACCGTCCCAGTCTCTCTCCTCTATAACACCGTCCCAGTCTCTCTCCTCTATAGCACCGTCCCAGTCTCTCTCCTCTATAACACCGTCCCAGTCTCTCTCCTCTATAACACCGTCCCAGTCTCTCTCCTCTATAACACCGTCCCAGTCTCTCTCCTCTATAGCACCGTCCCAGTCTCTCTCCTCTATAGCACCGTCCCAGTCTCTCTCCTCTATAGCACCGTCCCAGTCTCTCTCCTCTATAACACCGTCCCAGTCTCTCTCCTCTATAACACCGTCCCAGTCTCTCTCCTCTATAACACCGTCCCAGTCTATAGCACCTCCCAGTCTATAACACCGTCCCAGTCTCTCTCTCCTCTATAACACCGTCCCAGTCTCTCTCCTCTATAACACCGTCCCAGTCTCTCTCCTCTATAACACCGTCCCAGTCTCTCTCCTCTATAACACCGTCCCAGTCTCTCTCCTCTATAACACCGTCCCAGTCTCTCTCCTCTATAACACCGTCCCAGTCTCTCTCCTCTATAACACCGTCCCAGTCTCTCTCCTCTATAACACCGTCCCAGTCTCTCTCCTCTATAACACCGTCCCAGTCCCCAGTCTCTCTCCTCTATAACACCGTCCCAGTCCCAGTCTCTCCTCTATAACACCGTCCCAGTCTCTCTCCTCTATCTCTCCTCTATAGCACCGTCCCAGTCTCTCTCCTCTATAACACCGTCCCAGTCTCTCTCCTCTACAACACCGTCCCAGTCTCTCTCCTCTATAACACCGTCCCAGTCTCTCTCTGTAGCACCGTCCCAGTCTCCTCTATAACACCGTCCCAGTCTCTCTCCTCTATAACACCGTCCCAGTCTCTCTCCTCTAAAACACCGTCCCAGTCTCTCTCCTCTATAACACCGTCCCAGTCTCTCTCCTCTGTAGCACCGTCCCAGTCTCTCTCCTCTATAACACCGTCCCAGTCTCTCTCTGTAGCACCGTCCCAGTCTCTCTCTGTAGCACCGTCCCAGTCTCTCTCCTCCCAGTCCCAGTCTCTCCTCTATAGCACCGTCCCAGTCTCTCTCCTCTATAACACCGTCCCAGTCTCTCTCCTCTATAACACCGTCCCAGTCTCTCTCCTCCTATAGCACCGTCCCAGTCTCTCTCCTCTATAACACCGTCCCAGTCTCTCTCCTCTATAACACCGTCCCAGTCTCTCTCCTCTATAACACCGTCCCAGTCTCTCTCCTCTCGTCCTCTATAACACCGTCCCAGTCTCTCTCCTCTATAACACCGTCCCAGTCTCTCTCCTCTATAACACCGTCCCAGTCTCTCTCCTCTATAACACCGTCCCAGTCTCTCTCCTCTATAACACCGTCCCAGTCTCTCTCCTCTATAACACCGTCCCAGTCTCTCTCCTCTATAACACCGTCCCAGTCTCTCTCCTCTATAGCACCGTCCCAGTCTCTCTCCTCTATAACACCGTCCCAGTCTCTCTCCTCTACAACACCGTCCCAGTCTCTCTCCTCTATAACACCGTCCCAGTCTCTCTCTGTAGCACCGTCCCAGTCTCTCTCCTCTATAACACCGTCCCAGTCTCTCTCCTCTATAACACCGTCCCAGTCTCTCTCCTCTATAGCACCGTCCCAGTCTCTCTCCTCTATAACACCGTCCCAGTCTCTCTCCTCTATAACACCGTCCCAGTCTCTCTCCTCTATAGCACCGTCCCAGTCTCTCTCCTCTATAACACCGTCCCAGTCTCTCTCCTCTATAACACCGTCCCAGTCTCTCTCCTCTATAGCACCGTCCCAGTCTCTCTCCTCTATAACACCGTCCCAGTCTCTCTCCTCTATAACACCGTCCCAGTCTCTCTCCTCTATAACACCGTCCCAGTCTCTCTCCTCTATAACACCGTCCCAGTCTCTCTCCTCTATAACACCGTCCCAGTCTCTCTCCCTCTATAAGCACCGTCCCAGTCTCTCTCCCTCTACAACACCATCCCAGTCTCTCTCCTCTATAGAACCATCCCAGTCTCTCTCCTCTATAGAACCGTCCCAGTCTCTCTCCTCTATAGCACCGTCCCAGTCTCTCTCTGTAGCACCGTCCCAGTCTCTCTCCTCTATAGAACCGTCCCAGTCTCTCTCCTCTATAGCACCGTCCCAGTCTCTCTCCGTAGCACCGTCCCAGTCTCTCTCCTCTATAACACCGTCCCAGTCTCTCTCCTCTATAACACCGTCCCAGTCTCTCTCTGTAGCACCGTCCCAGTCTCTCTCCTCTATAACACCGTCCCAGTCTCTCTCTGTAGCACCGTCCCAGTCTCTCTCCTCTAAAACACCGTCCCAGTCTCTCTCCTCTATAACACCGTCCCAGTCTCTCTCTCTATAACACCGTCCCAGTCCGTCCCAGTCTCTCTCCTCTATAACACCGTCCCAGTCTCTCTCCTCTATAACACCGTCCCAGTCTCTCTCCTCTATAACACCCTCCCAGTCTCTCTCCTCTATAACACCGTCCCAGTCTCTCTCCTCTATAGCACCGTCCCAGTCTCTCTCCTCTATAACACCGTCCCAGTCTCTCTCCTCTATAACACCGTCCCAGTCTCTCTCCTCTAAAACACCGTCCCAGTCTCTCTCCTCTATAACACCGTCCCAGTCTCTCTCCTCTATAACACCGTCCCAGTCTCTCTCCTCTATAACACCGTCCCAGTCTCTCTCCTCTATAACACCGTCCCAGTCTCTCTCCTCTATAGCACCGTCCCAGTCTCTCTCCTCTGTAGCTCTGTTTCTCTCTGTGGCTCTCCCTCTGTAGCTCTCTCTCTGTAGCTCTCTCTCTCTCTGTGTGGCTCTCTCTCTCACTGTAGCTCTCTCTCTGTAGCTCTCTCTCTCTCTCTATCTATATAGCTCTCTCTCTCAACTCTCTAGTTTGCTTTGTAGCTCTCTCTATATAGCTCTCTCTCTGTGTATCTCTCTCTCTATAGCTATCTCTTTCTCTATCTATATAGCTCTCTGTCTGTATAATGCTCTCTTTAACTTTCTAGTTCACTCTCTAGCTCTCTCTCTGTAGCTCTCTCTCTGTAGCTCTCTCTGTTTGTAGCTCTCTCTCTCTAGCTCTCTCTGTGTAGCTGTCTTTGCAGCTCTCTTTGTTGCTCTCTCGTTCTGTAGCTTTGTCTCTCTCTGTAGCTCTCTCTCTCTCTGTGTGTAGCTCTCTCACTGTAGCTCTCTCTCTCTTCCTCTCTCTCTATCTATATAGCTCTCGTTCTGTATAGCTCTCTCTCGCTAACTCTCTAGTTCGCTCTGTAGCTCTCTCTCTCTTTGTAGCTCTCTCTCTCTCTGTGTTGCTCTCTCTCTCTGTAGCTCTCTCTCTGTAGCTCTCTCTGTGTGTAGCTCTCTCTCTCTAGCTCTCTCTGTGTAGCTGTCTTTGCAGCTCTCCTTGTTGCTCTCTCGTTCTGTAGCTTTGTCTCTCTCTGTAGCTCTCTCTCTCTCTGTGTGTAGCTCTCTCTTTGTAGCTCTCTCACTGTAGCTCTCTCTCTCTCTCTCTCCTCTCTCTCTATCTATATAGCTCTCATTCTGTATAGCTCTCTCTCGCTAACTCTCTAGTTCGCTCTGTAGCTCTCTCTCTCTGTGGCTCCCTCTCTGTAGCTCTCTCTCTCTTTAGTTCTCTCTCTGTAGCTCTCTCTTGGTAGCTCTTTCTGTCTCTGTAGCTCTCTCTCTCTCTGTGTAGCTCTTTCTCTCTCTGTGGCTCTCTCTCTGTAGCTCTTTCTGTCTCTGTAGCTCTCTCTCTATATATAGCTCTGTCGCTCTCTGTCGCTCTCTCTCTCTCTCTCTCTCTCTGTGGCTCTATGTGGCTCTCTCTCTGTAGCTCTCTCTGTAGCTCTCTATCTGTATAGCTCTCTGTCTGTAAAGCTCTCTCTTTAACTTTCTAGTTCGCTCTGTAGCTCTCTCTCTCTCTGTAGCTCTCTCTCTCTGTATCTCTCTCTGTAGTTCTCTCTCTGTAGCTCTCTCTGTTTCTCACTCTCTCTCTGTAGCTCTCTCTCTGTAGCTCTCTCTGTGTGTAGCTCTCTCTCTCTTTCTCTCTCTCTCTGTAGCCCTCTCTCTCCCTCTGTAGCTCTCTCTCCCCTCTATGTACTCTCACTCTATCTTGCACACAAAGTCTGCAGTGTTTTTTAAAGGATTGACATTAGAAACTAATTTCTGGAGGAACCCCTCTCCCACAGGGGAAGCGAGCCCCTCTCCCACAGGGGCCTGTTCAAAGTGTGTTTGAAGGAGAGAGAGGAGATGATACAGAGACGAGACAGAAGAGCCCTTACTTTAGAAGTCAAAACATTGCAGTGTGTGTGTGGAGAGAGAGAGAGAGAGAGAGAGAGAGAGAGAGAGGGAGGGGAGAGAGAGAGAGAGAGAGGGAGGGGGAGAGAGATAGAGAGAGAGAGGAGAGAGAGGAGAGAGGAGAGAGAGAGAGAGAGGGAGAGAGAGAGAGAGAGAGAGAGAGAGAGAGAGAGAGAGAGAGAGAGAGAGAGAGAGAGGGAGAGGGGGAGGAGAGAGAGAGAGAGAGAGGGAGGGGGGAGAGAGGAGAGAGGAGGGAGGGGAGAGAGAGAGAGAGGGAGGGGAGAGAGAGAGAGAGAGAGAGAGAGAGAGAGAGAGGGAGGGAGGGGAGAGAGAGAGAAAGAGAGAGGGAGGGGAGGGGATAATGCAACACTCACAGTTTCCCTTTCCTCTGCTTTTCCCTCTCCTTCCTATACAGCATTCCATTCCTCCTCTACGTCTGCCTCAATTGATATAGAGTCTAATTTCTACAAGGCTAACTACATGTGCAAATTCATCAGTTTGCTAGGTATGCCTGGCAGCACAATAAAGACCAGTTCTGTGACTTAAAGAACACTGGTGGTGAGGGTTTGTGTGGAGTTTTCCTCCACTGCCTCCACCTGCTGTGTTAACACTAGGGGGTGAATTGGGTCATTAACTGTGTCAAGTGCATTCTCACATCTTGTTTGAAGACTCCGATAAAACTTGTATTGTTTTTCAGAGCCTTCTATCTGAATAAATACAAGCTCAGACAGCTCAGATAGACTCCAGAACAGTCTGTGGTCTGAGCTGAAGTGTTTTCATACATCACTCGTTGCAGTTACATTCACTCTCAGGTAGATGATCTCAGGATGACAAAAACATGCCAGAACACCTGAGTCGAGTTTCATTGTGGCATTTAGTCCACGACCCCAACCTGTAAACCCAAAGGTCAAATATTATGTTGTTTATTTAACCCTGTAGAGGAAGCAAGCAGGCTCCTTACCTTGACACACATAACAGTAAGCAAGACGGAAGGAAGGAAGGAGAAGAGGAAGAGATTAAAATAAAGAGAAAGAGAAAGAGTCAAACTGGTAAAAACTTCTTACGGCTACGGGTATTTTCACGTCTGGATGAAAAGTGTCCCCAAAGTAAACTGCCTGCTACTCAGGCCTAGAAGCAGGATATGTATATTATAAGTAGATTTGGATAGAAAACACGCTGAAGTTTCTGAAACTGTTTGAATGATGTCTGTGAGTAAACCATAACTTATTTGGCAGGCGAAACCCCGAGGACAAAACATCCAGGGGGAAAAAATGTTGAGGTCACTCTCTTTTCAATGGGTTGCTTGCAGTTCCTATCGCTTCCACTAGATGTCAACAGTCTTTAGAAATTGGTTGATGTTTTTCCTTTGAGAAATGAAGAAGTAGCCCTATTCAGAATGAGGGTCGAGTGAAGTGTACTGTTTGATAGAGGCGCGTGACCTGAAAAGCTCGCTCCACTTTGTTTTCCTCCGGTATTGAACACAGTTTATCCCGCCTTAAATTTTATCAATTATTTACGTTAAAAAAATACTTAAAGTTGTATTAGGAAAGTTGTTTGAAATGTTTGGACAAAGATTACAGGTAACTTATGAGATATTTTGTAGTCATGTTGGTGAGTTGGAACCGGTGTTTTTCTGGATCAAACGCTCCAAATAAATGGACATTTTGGATATATAACGACGGAATGAATTCGAACAAAAGGACCATTTGTGATGTTTATGGGACATATTGGAGTGCCAATAGAAGAAGCTCGTCAAAGGTAAGGCATGAATTATATCTTTACTTCTGAGTTTCGTGTCAAGCTTGGCGGGTTGAATTATGATCGTCTGTCTTTGTTTGATTGGTTGCTGTCCTCAGATAATAGCATGGTTTTCTTTCGCCATAAAGCCTTTTTGAAATCTCACACGTTGGCTGGATTAACAACAAGTGTAGCTTTAATTTGGTGTATTGCATGTGTGATTTCATGAAAGTATAATATTTATAGTAATTTAATTTGCCATTTCACCGGATGTTGTCAAATCGATCCCGCTAACGGGAATTGATCCCTAAGAAGTTCTAATAGCCATTACGAGTCACTCACTAATATCCCTGTAAATAACAACCTTACAGGAGGACAAGGAAAGGATGGAGGCTTCACATCAAGACAGCTGGAGGATGGAGACTTCACATGAAGACAGCTGGATGATGGAGACTTCACATGAAGACAGCTGGATGATGGAGACTTCACATGAAGACAGCTGGATGATGGAGACTTCACATGAAGACAGCTGGAGGATGGAGACTTCACATGAAGACAGCTGGATGATGGAGACTTCACATGAAGACAGCTGGAGGATGGAGACTTCACATGAAGACAGCTGGAGGATGGAGACTTCACATGAAGACAGCTGGAGGATGGAGACTTCACATGAAGACAGTTGGAGGATGGAGACTTCACATGAAGACAGCTGGAGGATGTACTCTGAGGAAGGTTTTAGGCCTAGTACCCAAACAAGTTCGTTTTTCATAATAAGAAGAAACATTTCAGTGAACTTGTATTTCCCTCCAAAGAGGCTGAATGAATTGTGGATTCTGTGTCTAGTCTAGGATAGTAGATCTAATCTAGAGAGACAGGCAGGCCCGTATGAAGTATCAATATTTGATCAGGGTCTTAAGAGGGGAAGAGAAGACGACTGGAGTCCCACAGCACCGCTACAAACCAACCCAGGCCTGACGGTACCAGCTCTATCCTTACACTAGACTTCTATGCCATTCTTATGAATTGTGGTGGACTCGAAGACAACTATATAAGCAAACTATTGACTATCTCTTTTTATACCAATTTAAACATGACATCTAAAATGTCATTACAGGTAGTTGATTGTAGTTCCCAATTATTTCACTTTCACAGTTGAATCCCCAACCTAGAATCTTCTACAGTGTTAACCATGCATCATACACACCCCCCCCCCCCGTTAGAGCGCATGCACCAGTCCAGTGCGCCATGCAGCATTCACCGACACCCAGTGGGCCGTTCCATCCTTGCAATGACAGGGAGAACTTTTCCCGTGTCATTCTGCAACAGAGAAAAATAGAGAAAAGAGGAGATGAGGGGAACAAGGGAGGAAACTAGAGCTGTTAGAAAAGAGGGAGATGAGGGGAACAAGGGAGGAAACTAGAGCTGTTAGAAAAGAGGGAGATGAGGGTGGAATTGAAGTGGTGTGGAATGGTGGGCTAATAGAGTTACAGGAGGTCATAAAGAGAAAGAGACCAGAGAGAAGAGAGAGACCAGAGAGACCAGATAGAACAGAGAGAAGAGAGACCAGAGAGAAGAGAGACCAGAGAGAACAGAGAGAAAAGAGACCAGAGAGAAGAGAGACCAGAGAGAACAGAGAGAAGAGAGACCAGAGAGAACAGAGAGAAGAGAGAACGGAGAGAACAGAGACCAGAGAGGAGAGAACAGAGAGAACAGGGACCAGAGAGGAGAGAACAGAGAGAACAGAGACCAGAGAGACCAGAGAGAAGAGAGAAGAGAGACCAGAGAGAAAGAGAACAGAGAAGAGAGACCAGAGAGAAAGAGAACAGAGAGAATAGAGAACAGATGAACAGAGAAAAGAGAGACCAGAGAGAACAGAGAGACCAGAGAGAACAGAGAGAAAGAGACCAGAGAGAACAGAGAGAAAGAGAACAGAGGGAAGAGAGACCAGAGAGAAGAGAGACCAGGGAGAACAGAGAGAAGAGAACCCAGAGATAACAGAGAGAAGAGAGACTAGAGATAACAGAGAGAAGAGAGTCCAGAGAGAAGAGAGAACAGAGAGAACAGAGAGAACAGAGACCAGAGAGAACAGAGAGTAGTGAGACCAGAGAGAAGAGAGAGAAGAGAGAGAAGAGAGACCAGAGACCAGAGAGACCAGAGAGAACAGAGACCAGCGAGAAGAGAGAACAGAGAGAAGAGAGAACAGAGACCAGCGAGAAGAGAGAACAGAGAGAAGAAAGACCAGAGAGAACAGAGAGAAGAGAGACCAGAGAGAACGGAGAGAAGAGAGACCAGAGAGAATAGAGAGAAGAGAGACCAGCAAGAAGAGAGAACAGAGAGAAGAGAGAACAGAGAGAACAGAGAGAAGAGAGACCAGAGAGAACAGAGAGACCAGAGAGAAAGAGACCAGAAAGAAGAGAGACCAGAGAAAACAGAGAGAACAGAGAGAAGAGACAACAGAGAACAGAGAGAAAGAGAACAGAGAGAAGAGAGACCAGAGAGAACAGAGAGAAAGAGAATAGAGAGTAAGAGAACAGAGAGAAGAGAGACCAGAGAGAACAGAGAGAAGAGAGACCAGAGAGAACAGAGAACAGAGACCAGCGAGAAGAGAGAACAGAGAGACCAGAGAGAAGAGAGAAAACAGAGACCAGAGAGAAGAGAGAACAGAGAGAAGAGAGAACAGAGAGAAGAGAGACCAGAGAGAAGAGAGAACAGAGAGAAGAGAGACCAGAGAGAACAGAGAGAAGAGAGAAGAGAGAGAACAGAGAGAATAGAGAGAAGAGAGAGAACAGAGACCAGAGACCAGAGAGAAGAGAGAACAGAGAGAAGAGAGACCAGAGAGAAGAGAGAACAGAGAGAGAAATAAGACAAAGACAAGGTTTAGTTGGGTCAGCCATGCTCCACTGTGCTGTTCTGCGCTGTGAAGGAACTGAGAGATGGAGAGCAGTAAAAGGAGGAGGAGCAGGTGACAGGAACCACAGCCGCCCAATCAGAGTGGAGAGAGGGAGGCCAGGTGGCCAATGCGGTGTGGCGATGGAATAGCGCTGGGTCAATGAGCGATGGAGGTGGCATGCTCGGCGCATTCATGCTAGGTGGAGGGAGGGAGAGAGGGAGAGATGGAGGAGAGAGGAAGGGAGGATAGGGAGGAGAGGTAGAGGTGAGAAATAGGGAGGAGGGAGGGGGGTGCCATCCCAGGTGTGCCAGTCTACCTTGTTCCACCAGCCCACCGGTGGTGCCCGCTGCTGCGGCTGCTGCTGCTGCTGCTGCACTGACACTGATTGGAGCAGTGGCGGAACGAGCGCCCACTGTTAGTGTCCCACATACCCACAGTAACCAGAGAAAGAGGGGGGGGGGTTGGAATAGTAGAGAGAAGGGCAGAGGAGAGATGGGAGGTTGGGGAGATAGAGACAAGGAGGAAGAGGAGAGATGGGAGGTTGGGGAGAGAGAGAAGGGCAGAGGAGAGATGGGAGGTTGGGGAGATAGAGAGAAGGAGGAAGAGGAGAGATGGAGGTTGGAGAGATAGAGGGAAGGAGGAAGAGGAGAGATGGGAGGTTGGGGAGATAGAGAGAAGGGCAGAGGAGAGATGGGAGGTTGGGGAGATAGAGACAAGGAGGAAGAGGAGAGATGGGAGGTTGGGGAGAGAGAGAAGGGCAGAGGAGAGATGGGAGGTTGGGGAGATAGAGAGAAGGAGGAAGAGGAGAGATGGAGGTTGGGGAGATAGAGGGAAGGAGGTAGAGGAGAGATGGAGGTTGGGAAGATAGAGGGAAGGAGGAAGAGGAGAGATGGGAGGTTGGGGAGATAGAGAGAAGGGCAGAGGAGAGATGGGAGGTTGGAGAGATAGAGAGAAGGAGGAAGAGGAGAGATGGAGTTTGGGGGATAGAGGGAAGGAGGAAGAGGGCAGAGAAGAATGGAAGAGAAGGAAACAGATATGGCTCATTAGTCCAAAAGAGACAATTAATAACACACAGAGAAACACACAGAGAAACACAATCCAACACAATATCACAAAGAACATTACACGTTCTACAAATGAAGGTTCTGTTCTTCCACACACATCCTGATTGACCCAATACCCAACTGGAACAGTTCATGAGGGTTAGAGCCATATCTGTTAACCTCTCTTCCTTTATTTTCTGCCCTCTACCTCCTTCTCTCTACCCCCCAACCTCTGTCTCTCCTCTACCTCCTTCTCTCTATCCCCCAACCTCTGTCTCTCCTCTTCCTTCTTCTCTCTATCCCCCAACCTCTGTCTCTCCTCTACCCCCTTCTCTCTTCCCCCCAACCTCCATCTCTCCTCTACCTCCTTCTCTCTATCCCCCAACCTCCATCTCTCCTCTACCTCCTTATCTCTATCCCCTAACCTCCATCTCTCCTCTTCCTCCTTCTCTCTATCCCCCAACCTCTGTCTCTCCTCTACCTCCTTCTCTCTATCCCCCAACCTCCATCTCTCCTCTTCCTCCTTCTCTCTATCCCCCAACCTCTGTCTCTCCTCTACCTCCTTCCCTCTATCCCCCAACCTCCATTTCTCCTCTACCTCCTTCCCTCTATCCCCCAACCTCCGTCTCTCCTCTACCTCCTTCTCTCTATCCCCCAACCTCCATCTCTCCTCTACCTCCTTCCCTCTATCTCCCCAACCTCCGTCTCGACTCTCATCTCTCTTTCTCAATTTCACATCCTACTCCCTCGCTCTTCTGCCACTATCTCCCCCTCTCTCGCTTGTCTGCTTTTCACACACATCTCCCTCTCTCATCCCTTCCTCTCATCCATCGTTCTCCTGTCTGGCTCTTCCTATCTAATCCATCACTCTCTCTTCCCTTGCGCTCTCATCCATCTCTCTGTCTCTCTCTCCCTCTCCTATCTCTTGGTCTCTCTCGGTCTCTCTCTTTCTCTCTCTCTCTCTCTCATCCATCTCTGTCTCTCTCTCTCCCTCTCCTATCTCTTGGTCTCTCTCGGTCTCTCTCTTTCTCTCTCTCTCTCTCTCATCCATCTCTCTGTCTCTCTCTCCCTCTCCTATCTCTTGGTCTCTCTCGGTCTCTCTCTTTCTCTCTCGCTCTCTCTCATCCATCTCTGTCTCTCTCTCCCCCTCTCCTATCTCTTGGTCTCTCTCGGTCTCTCTCTTTCTCTCTCTCTCTCTCTCTCATCCATCTCTCTGTCTCTCTCTCTCCCTCTCCTATCTCTTGGTCTCTCTCGGTCTCTCTCTTTCTCTCTCGCTCTCTCTCATCCATCTCTGTCTCTCTCTCCCCCTCTCCTATCTCTTGGTCTCTCTCGGTCTTTCTCTCTCTCTCTCTCTCATCCATCTCTGTCTCTCTCTCTCCCTCTCCTATCTCTTGGTCTCTCTCGGTCTCTCTCTTTCTCTCTCTCTCATCCCTCTCTTTTCAGTGACTCATCCCTGGATGACCTCCCTCTAATATGGTCTCCTGTTCCTGAGGAGATGAGGGTGTTGGAGTGGTGACACGGCAGACCGGTGTGTGTGTGGACACAGCCGGCAGTGTTTTGCTTTATTTGAGTAGTTGTTCACCTCAGATCATTTGATAATTTGCAGTTACGAACAGAGTGACTCATGTTGACTGAAGCACCAACCACCCAGACTGGTAGACACACACACAAACACGACCTGCGGAGACAAGCACTGCTGCTTGTATAACATAGAACAAGAGATGCATAGGTTTCTGGAGACATTGTTCACATCTTCTACCAGACTCAACTTGTCATCAAAATCACAAGTATCCACCATCCAGACAGCTCTTATCACCGGAGGAAGCAGGCCTCGACACCGATGTGATGTCAGTCTGGTGTTTAAGGTGCGAGGCTGTGTAAGAACGTTAAGCGAGAGACTCTGGGTGTAACTGTAGGTGTGGGAAGGAAACACCTACCAGAGAAGTTCCGGGAAACTAGCATAGCAGTGAGAACGGCACCCTGAGAGAGGAGACGAAAAGAGAAGAAGAGAGGAGAGGAGGTCAGCCCTGACAAACAGACACAGAATCCCCTGACAGACAGACAGACAGACAGACAGACAGACAGACAGACCTTGAGTTTCCTCCGGGCGTTGAACTTCTTCAGGCACTCCACTGTCTCCTGTCTGTGCATCATGGACGCCACTGTAGAACGTTGCTGAGAGAGAGAGAGAGAGAGAGAGAGACAGAGAGAGAGAGAGAGGTAGACAGACAGAGAGAGAGAGACCTTGAGTTTCCTCCGGAGAGAGAAGAGACTCCACTGTCTCCTGTCTGTGATCAGAGCCACTGTAGACGTTGCTAGAGAGAGAGAGAGAGAGAGAGAGAGAGAGAGTGAGAGAGAGAGAGAGGTAGAGAGAGAGGTAGAGAGAGAGAGAGAGAGAGAGAGAGAGAGAGAGAGAGAGAGAGAGAGAGAGAGAGAGAGAGAGAGAGAGAGAGAGAGAGAGAGAGAGAGAGGAAAAAGTCATGTCACAGTTTGAGGAAACTAGTTGGAAAGCTCTCTGTGATCACTGAGGATGTTATCTCTGTCAGGTGCATTTTAGTAGAGTTGTTTGTAGACGTTTGTCTGGTTGCATGCGTGTGTATCCACCTGTCTCTATCTGACGTGTGTGTGTGTGTGTGTGTGTGTGTGTGTGTGTGTGTGTGTGTGTGTGTGTGTGTGTGTGTGTGTGTGTGTGTGTGTGTGTGTGTGTGTGTGTGTGTGTGTGTGTACTTACGCAGACCCATGGGTGTTTGAGGGCCTCCTGGGCGGTGATCCTCTTGGCAGGGTTGATGGTCAACATCTGGTTAATCAGGTTCTTAGCCTCTGGAGTGACTGTGTCCCACTCTGGAGAGGGAAACTACACACACACACACACACACACACACACACACATACATACCACACACATACATACATACCACACACACACATACATACCACACACACACATACCACACACACTCCGGGTTGAGCAGGTTCTAGGCTTCAGGATTGTGTACTTGTCTATGTGGTTCTCTATCATTGGGAAGTATTTCAGTAGTAATCAATACATTTCTATCAGCAACGTTCCATCTGAACAGGTCCCAGGTGAGCGGAATCTCTGGCCGATCAGTTACAATGAATGATCAATAAACTAAGTACCAGGGAAACAGGAATGCCAGCTGAAGCCTTGAAGCTCAACAGTCTTGGTAAATAACCTGGCTCCTCCACAGAAACCTGTGTTCATAAACGTGGTGTAAAAGTTGAAAATCTGTTACTATGACACCCTCTTTACCGAGATAAAGGGTTCTATTTTCGGCTGCCGTTAATTTTTTTTATATATTTTTTATTTTACCTTTATTTTACCAGGCAAGTCAGTTAAGAACAAATTCTTATTTTCAATGACGGCCTGGGAACAGTGGGTTAACTGCCAGTTCAGGGGCAGAAAGACAGATTTGTACCTTGTCAGCTCAGGGATTTGAACTTGCAACCTTTCAGTTACTAGTCCAACGCTCTAACCACTAGGCTACCCAGCCTAGCGCTCTGCTATTTTCCGACTGTTGCGATTTGTGATTTACCTGTCTTATATCAGATTGTGCTCTGAAGGAAGGGTGGAAATATTTGAAGTGTGAAACGTAGAATGTAATCCGTAATCAAAGTGCTAATTTCAGGCATCTATAAGACCAACTAACAGCTGGTTTTAGCAGTTAGGTGGTTGGTTATGGCATGAATTCTGACAGTGGAAACACAGCCTATCCAGCCGTGATGGACACTGCCCATATGTGCATGGAACAAGAGTCGTGTGGTTTTGGTGACTGTATACTTCGTATTTAGAAACAAAATATTGTTTTATTAAAAAAAACAAGCATAGCCTCCTCTCCTCTCAATGAAGGCTATTTTCTTTTTGCAATCAAGTAGGCTGGTGAGACCGTCGATAAAAGGTTTGGCTGGTGAGACCGTCGTTAAAAGGTTTGGCTCGTGAGACCGTCGATAAAAGGTTTGGCTCGTGAGACCACTGGGAAATAAATCTTAATCACCAACGCTTTAAGATCAAGTTTGAGAGGAGAAAAACTCTGAGCTGACATTCTCTTTTTACACAATATACAAAAGTATGTGGACACCACTTCAAATAAGTGGATTCGGCTATTTCAACGACACCCGTTGATGACAGGTGTATAAAATCGTGCACACAACCATGCAATTTCCATAGAAACATTATAATGGCCCGTACTGAAGAGCTCAGGGACTTTCAACGTGACACTGTCAGAGCATGGCACTTTTCCAACAAGTCCGATCGCAAAATGTCTGCCCTGCTGGAGCAGGTCAACATTAAGTGTTGTTATTGTGAAGTGGAAAGGAGCCCCAACAGCTCTGCCCCGAAGCGGGAGGCCACACAAGCTCACAGTACAGGACCGCCGAGTGCTGAAGTGCAACGACAGCACAATAACTGTTTGTCAGGAACTTGATGAAACGGGTTTCCACGGCCGTGACGGCCACGCACAAGCCTAAGATCACCATGCACAATGCCAAATATTGTCTTGAGTGGTGTAAAGACTCTGGAGCAGTGAACGTGCTTCACCATCTGGCAGTCCGACAGACGAATCTGGGTTTGGCGGGTGTCAGGAGAACTGTACCTGCCCCAAAGCAGTGCCCACTGTAAAGTTTGGTGGATGAGGAATACTGGTGTGGGGCTGTTTTTCATGGTTCGGGCCCCTTAGTTCCCCCCTTAGTTCCCCCCTTAGTTCCCCCCTTAGTTCCCCCCTTAGTTTTCCAGTGATGGGAAATCTTAACGACAGAGCATACAGTGACATTCTAGACAATTCTGTGCTTCCAACTTTGTGGAATCAGTTGGGGAAGGCCCTTTCCTGTTTCAGCATGACAATGCCTCCGTAAATAAAGCGAGGTCCATATGGAAATGGTTTGTCGAGATCGTGTGGAAGGACTTGACTGGCCTGCACAGAGCCCTGACCTCAACCCCATCGAACACCTTTGGGATGAATTGGAACGGTGACTGCGAGCCAGACCTAATCGCCCAACATCAGTGCCTGACCTCACTAATGCTCTTGTGGCTGAATGGAACCAGGACCGCGCAGCAATGTTTCACCATCTAGTGGAAAGCCTTCCCAGAAGAGTGGAGGCTGTTATGGCAGCAGAGGGGGGACCAACTCCATATTAATGCCCATGATTTTGGAATGAGATGAGCAGGCGTCAACATACTCTTTGGCCATCTATTGTATTTCCAAAATGTTTAACATTGCTACTCATGCTGTTTGAAATTATATTTTCAATGGCGTGTTATTAAACACGGTACTACTTCTCTGTTGTCAAGGAGATTGAGATGACATCACAGTGGACACAAACTAACTCCATATTAATGACCATGATTTTGGAATGAGATGTTCGACGAGCAGGTGTCCACATACTTTTGGTCATGTAGTGTATCTATGTACTGTGGGCAGGTAGGTCTACATTATTTGAGTCTTTTGGCGTAAAATCCCTCCATAATGTAGGCTACATGTGTCCATGCCCATCATGAAATGAGAGATGAGAGCCTCGGAGAATATACTGATGAACCTCGTATTTCAAAGTTATTTTCCGATACCAATTGCTTAGTTTTCCATTTCCTATCTGTAAAAACCACAAGCCCTCCGTAGGCTCCCCTTACCCTAGACCTACTATAACGAAGGATAAGTCACATACATTTTATGATATCATTATATTTATTAATTGTTGTTGAAGATGGATTGTTTTTCATAAAATGTTATTAAAATGACTCACTGTCTTCAGTGGAACGCATTGCAACTTCTGGAGACGCGTTCCCTGTTAAGATCTCTTTTTATATATATATATAAATTGACTTTCAATATTAGCAAGTGGAGTGAGAGTTTACTAAAAGCAATGCAAAATGGATGAAATTACAGAATTAAAAGTTACAGAAATGAGAAGGATATATGTCTATAAAACACTATATTGGGGAGCAGTATAGCGGTGAGGGGACACCGAACACAGAATGGGCATCAACACTGTCACATGACTGGATCTCTGTCATCAACTCTGTCACATGACTGGATCTCTGTCATCAACTCTGTCACATGACTGGATCTCTGTCATCAACACTGTCACATGACTGGATCTCTGTCATCAACTCTGTCACATGACTGGATCTCTGTCATCAACACTGTCACATGACTGGATCTCTGTCATCAACACTGTCACATGACTGGATCTCTGTCATCAACACTGTCACATGACTGGATCTCTGTCCAGCTGCTGTGAACAGTTTGGATGTGCGTTAAACCCTTAACATTCATAAAAGACCGTAAATACACAAATTGAAGCAGCAGCATATTTCGCCATGGAGCACATTCTGATTGGCCAGGGAGGGGGCAAGCCTCAACACACCCACAACTGGTTTATTCATCAAAACCCAGCCCTTTCGCTCCACCGCTCTGTGCCGATGGTTGTGAAAATGTCAAAACTATTTCTGACACAAGCCCGAACCTACAGCGTTACCAGCAGCATTTAGATTTACCATAACGTTAGGTTTGTTCAAATACAGCCCAAAGTATCATATATAAATAACATATAAACAAATATAAATATACAATTGGGATGGGTTGGGGACAGAAAATTGACAACAAGCGAGCTCATAGCTGTTAAACATCATACTGTACAGTCCTGTCCCCAAAAACGTTTCCCTACGATGGGACTAATGTGCTCAAGGTAGGCACTTTCCTGCTCCTCTGAAATATAAATGAGGTGATCTAGTTATGTAACACGGACTTCTAAAAAAGAAACGGGGGAAAGAGAGAAGGAGGTGAGAGGAGGTGAAGGGAGAGGAGAGGAGAGGAGAGGAGAGGAGAGGAGAGGAGAGGAGAGGAGAGGAGAGGAGAGGAGAGGAGAGGAGAGGAGAGGAGAGGAGAGGAGAGGAGAGGAGAGGAGAGAGTGGGGTGAAGGGTAGACAAGAAAGGGAGAGGGAAGAGAAAGGAAGCGGAGGTGTTGAGAAATAATAAAATAACAGAGGAGGAGAGAGGAAGATGAGAAGAAAAGAGAAGAGAAAGGAGGAGAGAAGGGGAGAGGAGAAGAGGAGGACTGGAAGGGGAAGAGAAGAAAGGAAATGAGATGAGAAAGGAGGAGAGGAGATGTGGGAAGAGGAGAGGAGAGGAGAGGAGAGGAAGGAGGAGGAAGGAGGAGAGGAGAGGAGAGGAAGGAGGGGAGAGGAGGAAGGAGGAGAGGAGAGGAGAGGAAGGAGGGGAGAGGAGGAAGGAGGAGAGAAGAAGTGAAGAGAGGAGAGGGGAGGAGAGGAGGGGAGAGGAGGAAGGAGGAGAGAAGACGTGAAGAGAGGAGAGGAGAGGATGGGAGAGGAGAGGAGAGGAGAGGAGAGGAGGGGAGAGGAGGAAGGTGGAGAGAAGAAGTGAAGAGAGGTAGAGGAGAGGAGAGGAGAGGAGAGGAGAGGAGAGGAGGAAGGAGGAGAGGAGAAGTGAAGAGACGAGAGGAGTCTGCGTCCACTCACATCGTAGGCCCCAGCTTTGATCTGTTGGTACAGTTTGTGCTGGTCCTCATCCCAGAAGGGAGGGTAGCCCACTAGCAGGATATACAGAATCACCCCTGAGACAGAGACAACACACACACACAAACACACACACACAGAATCAGCATTTCCATATGAACATTTAATGTGTGTGTTTGTGTCCAGTCGTTTGTGTCTAGGTGTGTAAGCAATGTAGACGTGTGTGTTTGTGGCAGTTTGTGTGTCTGCTCTGAACAGTATGTGTGTAAACGTGAGAGATGCTCACCACAGGCCCAGATGTCCACAGGTTTGCCATATGCCTCCTTCCTCAGTACCTCAGGGGACAGGTATCCCGGTGTACCAGCAAATCCTGCAGCACAAACACACACACACACACACACACACACACACACACACACACACACATACACACACAGAGCACACAATTATTCACTCAACGTTTCACAGTTATTATTCCCACGTGGGATGAATTAAGGTTGAAAACATGTTGGTGTGGTGTACAGATCTAGGATCAGATCGTAGTGTACAGTCAGTACCACAGATCTAGGATCAGATCGTAGTGTACAGTCAGTACCACAGATCTAGGATCAGATCGTAGTGTACAGTCAGTACCACAGATCTAGGATCAGATCGTAGTGTACAGTCAGTACCACAGATCTAGGATCAGATCGTAGTCTACAGTCAGTACCACAGATCTAGGATCAGATCGTAGTGTACAGTCAGTACCACAGATCTAGGATCAGATCGTAGTGTACAGTCAGTACCACAGATCTAGGATCAGATCGTAGTGTACAGTCAGTACCACAGATCTAGGATCAGATCGTAGTGTACAGTCAGTACGTACCAAACCAGGCTTGCTGATCTCCTTGCACCTCGATGGCCAGGCCAAAGTCGGCCAACTTGACGGCAGCATTCTTGCATTTGCTGGCTAGGAGCAGATTCTCTGGCTGGGGGGGGAGGAGAGGGGCACTAAAGGTTCATCCTGTTCTGAACTGTAAGACAACAGGGGAGACGGGGGAGACGGGGGAGACGGGGGAGACGGGGGAGAAGGGGGAGAAAGGGGGAGACGGGGGAGACGGGGAGAAAGGGGGAGACAACAGACATACAGACAACACTCATGCATGTGGTGTGTGGAGGGAGGGTCGTTACGCATGCACCAACAGTGACAGGAAACACACACTGGTGCAGCACATGAAAACACACACATTCACACACACCTGAACACCTAGGCTATATCAGTAATGACTCACACACACACCTGAACACCTAGGCTATATCAGTAATGACTCACACACACACCTGAACACCTAGGCTATATCAGTAATGACTCACACACACCTGAACACCTAGGCTATATCAGTAATGACTCACACACACACCTGAACACCTAGGCTATATCAGTAATGACACACACCTGAACACCTAGGCTATATCAGTAATGACTCACACACACACCTGAACACCTAGGCTATATCAGTAATGACTCACACACACACACCTGAACACCTAGGCTATATCAGTAATGACTCACACACACACCTGAACACCTAGGCTATATCAGTAATGACTCACACACACCTGAACACCTAGGCTATATCAGTAATGACTCATACACACACCTGAACACCTAGGCTATATCAGTAATGACTCACACACACCTGAACACCTAGGCTATATCAGTAATGACTCACACACACCTGAACACCTAGGCTATATCAGTAATGACTCATACACACACCTGAACACCTAGGCTATATCAGTAATGACTCACACACACACCTGAACACCTAGGCTATATCAGTAATGACTCACACACACCTGAACACCTAGGCTATATCAGTAATGACTCACACACACACCTGAACACCTAGGCTATATCAGTAATGACTCACACACACACCTGAACACCTAGGCTATATCAGTAATGACTCACACACACACCTGAACACCTAGGCTATATCAGTAATGACTCACACACACCTGAACACCTAGGCTATATCAGTAATGACTCACACACACCTGAACACCTAGGCTATATCAGTAATGACTCACACACACCTGAACAACTAGGTTATATCAGTAATGACTCACACACACACTCCACACACACCTGAACACCTAGGCTATATCAGTAATGACTCACACACACACACTCCACACACCCTCCACACTTGCATACACCTTAATGTGCATTATCGTCGTATTTTATTGTAAAGCGAATTACACCTACATAAATGTTGTAACACAGTATGATGCAGCCAATCCTTGTCCTTGCCCCCTGTAGGGTGCTCTGGGCTGTGATTTAGGGTACAGGGGTTTGGGCTGTGGTATGTGGAGTTGGTGCTCTCTCTCTCTCTCTCTGTGTCCCAGATAGAACAGCCTCATTATTCTCTGTCAGGGGGGGACTCTAATAATGGGCTGCTATCCCCCCTGGCCCCTGCTCTCTGTGTCTGTCTCACTCTCTCTCCCTCCCTCTCTCTCTCTCTCTCTGTGTCTGTCTCACTCTCTGTCTGTCTCTCTCTCTGTCTGTTTCGCTCTCTCGCTGTCTCTCTCTGTCTCTCTCTGTCTCTCTCTGTCTCTCTCTGTCTCTCTCTGTCTCTCTCTCTCTCTCTCTCTCTCTCTCTCTCTCTCTCTCTCTCTCTCTCTCTCTCTCTCTCTCTCTCTCTCTCTCTCTCTCTCTCTCTCTCTCTCTCTCTCTCTCTCTGTCTGTCTGTCTGTCTGTCTGTCTGTTTCGCTCTCTTGCTCTCTCTCTCTCTCTCTCTGTCTGTTTCGCTCTCTTGCTCTCTCTCTCTCTCTCTGTCTGTTTCGCTCTCTTGCTCTCTCTCTCTCTCTCTCTCTCTGTCTGTCTGTCTGTTTTGCTCTCTTTCTCTGTCTGTCTGTCTGTCTCTCTCTCTCTCTCTGTTCAACCTCAACTCTGGACCATGAAGCCAGTTCCACTGCATTTTTTTTCATTGTTCCCCTCTAATGAAGGACAGATTTAGGCCTGGGACACAAGGTGTGTACAATGAATTATCAGGAAGAAGAGAGAACCAGCAGGCTCTGGACTTCGTAGGGTCAGAGTTCAGGAACCCTGCTCCATACAATAGAAATGTGGCAGCCCTATTCCCTTCCCTTCCCTTCCCTTTGCAGATCTGAAGGGACTGGATAGGTGTAAGGCTTACAATATGGTGGTGTATCTAGGCTATTATTATTATTATCTACCTATCTATACTGAACAAAATATAAAGCAACATGTAAAGTGTTGGTCGCATGTTTCCTGAGCAGAAATAAAAGATCCCAAAAAGTGCCCATATGTACAAAAAGCTTTTGTCTCAAATTTTGTGCACAGATTTATTTACATCCCTGTTAGTGAGCATTTCTCTTTTGCCAAGATAATCCATCCACCTGACAGGTGTAGCATATCAAGAAGCTGATTAAACAGCATGATCATTACACAGGTGCATCTTGGGCTGGGCACAATAAAAGGTGACTTTAAAATGAGCAGTTGTGTCACACATCACAATGTCACAGATGTCTCAAGTTTTGATGGAGTGTGCAATTGGCATGCTGACTGCAGGTATGTCCACCAGAGCTGGTGCCAGAGAATTCAATGTTAATTTCTCTACCATAAGCCGCCTCCAACATCATTTTAGAGACTTTGGCACTACGTCCAACCAGCCTCACAACCGCAGACCACATGAAACCACGCCAGCCCAGGACCTCCACATCCGGCTTCTTCAACTGTGGGTTCATCTGAGACCAGCCACCTGAACAGCTGATGAAACTGTGGGCTTGCACAACCAAATCATTTTTGAACTGTCAGAAACCGTCTCAGGGAAGCTTATCTGCTTGCTCGTTGCCCTCGCCAGGGTCTTGACCTGAGTGCAGTTTGGCCTCGTAACTGACTTCATGTGGGCAAATGCTCACCTTCGATGGCCACTGGCACGCTGGAGAAGTGTGCTCTTCACAGAGATACCGTGACAAGATACTGAGGCCCATTGTTGTGTCAGACATCTGCTGCAGTCACCTCATGTTTCAGCAAGATGTTGCAAGGATCTGTACAAAATTCCTGGACGTCCATGGCCTGCTTACTCACCAGCCATGTCACACATTTAGCATGTTTGGGATTCTTTGGATCGACGTGTACGACAGTGTGTTCCAGTTCCCGCCAATATCCAGCAACTTCACACAGCCATTGAAGAGGAGTGGGACAACATTTGACAGGCCTCAATCAACAGCCTGAACAACTCTATGCAAAGGAGATGTGTCTCGCTGCATGAGGCAAATGGTGGTCACACCAGATACTGACTGGTTCTGATCCACGCACCAACAGATGCATAACTGTATTCCCAGTCATGTGAAATCCGTAGATTAGGGCCGAATTAATTTATTTCAATTGACTGATTTCCTTATATGAACTGTAACTCAGTCAAATCTTTGAAATTCTTGCATGTTGCATTTATATTTTTGTTCAGTACACATAGCTCTACATAGCTATACATAGCTCTACATAGATCTACATAGATCTACATAGCTCTACATAGATCTACATAGATCTCCATAGCTCTACATAGATCTCCATAGCTCTACATAGATCTACATAGCTCTACATAGATCTCCATAGCTCTACATAGATCTACATAGCTCTACATAGATCTACATAGCTCTGCATAGCTCTACATAGATCTACATGGCTCTACATGGCTCTACATGGCTCTACATAGCTCTACATAGATCTACATAGCTCTACATAGATCTACATAGCTCTACATAGATCTACATAGCTCTACATAGATCTACATAGCTCTACATAGATCTACATAGCTCTACATACATAGCTCTACATAGATCTACATAGCTCTCCATAGCTCTACATAGCTCTACATAGCTCTACATAGCTCTACATAGATCTACATAGCTCTACATAGATCTACATAGATCTACATAGCTCTACATAGATCTACATAGATCTACATAGCTCTACATAGATCTACATAGCTCTACATAGCTCTACATCGATCTACATAGCTCTACATAGCTCTACATAGATCTACATAGATCTCCATAGCTCTACATAGATCTACATAGCTCTACATAGATCTCCATAGCTCTACATAGATCTACATAGCTCTACATAGCTCTACATAGATCTACATAGCTCTACATAGCTCTACATAGATCTACATAGCTCTACATAGCTTTTCATAGCTCTACATAGCTCTACATAGATCTACATAGATCTACATAGCTCTAGATCTTCATAGCTCTTCATAGCTCTACATAGCTCTACATAGATCTCCATAGTTCTACATAGCTTTTCATAGCTCTACATAGCTCTACATAGATCTACATAGCTCTACATAGATCTACATAGATCTACATAGCTCTACATAGCTCTACATAGCTTTTCATAGCTCTACATAGCTCTACATAGATCTACATAGCTTTACATAGCTCTACATAGATCTACATAGCTCTACATAGCTCTACATAGACCTACATAGCTCTACATAGCTCTACATAGCTTTTCATAGCTCTACATAGCTCTCCAATGTGCTAATAAGGGCTTCTGTAACTTTACTTTCACCTAGCTAATGCCATAAGATCAACACAAATTATCTTTCCATCTTTGTAACCTGAGTTCTCCAACATAAAAACTATCTACACAACCTCAGTCCAGACACACCTATAAGGGTGTAAGGCAAGGTTACCCAACTGGTGGCCCACGGGCTGAATTTGGCCCGCAGTTGATTTTATTTGCCCCCACAATATTACGGAGCAAAAACATTAATCCAAAAATTGTTGGACATAAAAGACTGTAAAAACACCAGCAAATCGTCTCCAAAGTAATCACACACATAGAGAGATAACGTACCGTATATGTGATTGTATACAAAGCCATGTTTGAAATTATTACGTTTTAGTCAAATATTATATCTGTTTAGGGCTTCTTGCAATCTATTTCTAGTCTACAAATGATTTGTAATTAGGTTTCGGGGGCCTTGACCATCCGCTCAAGAAGAAAAGCATTGTCCCTCGGCAGAATCTAGTTGATGATCCCTGGTGTACAAACTCTGCCACCATGTTAACAGTGTCAGTGAATCCCCGGCATTGCAGTAGCTTGTCATTGCAGTAGCTTGTTATTGCAGTAGCTTGTCATTGCAGTAGCTTGTTATTGCAGTAGCTTGTCATTGCAGTAGCTTGTCATTGCAGTAGCTTGTCATTGCAGTAGCTTGTCATTGCAGTAGCTTGTCATTGCAGTAGCTTGTTATTGCAGTAGCTTGTCATTGCAGTAGCTTGTCATTGCAGTAGCTTGTCATTGCAGTAGCTTGTCATTGCAGTAGCTTGTTATTGCAGTAGCTTGTTATTGCAGTAGCTTGTCATTGCAGTAGCTTGTCATTGCAGTAGCTTGTTATTGCATTAGCTTGTCATTGCAGTAGCTTGTCATTGCAGTAGCGTGTCATTGCAGTAGCGTGTTATTGCAGTAGCTTGTCATTGCAGTAGCTTGTTATTCATTCATTGCAGTAGCTAGTCATTGCAGTAGCTTGTCATTGCAGTAGCTTGTCATTGCAGTAGCTTGTCATTGCAGTAGCTTGTCATTGCAGTAGCTTGTCATTGCAGTAGTATTGCAGTTTGTCATTGCAGTAGCTTGTCATTGCAGTAGCTTGTCATTGCAGTAGCTTGTCATTGCAGTAGCTTGTTATTGCAGTAGCTTGTCATTGCAGTAGCTTGTCATTGCAGTAGCTTGTCATTGCAGTAGCTTGTCATTGCAGTAGCTTGTCATTGCAGTAGCGTGTCATTGCAGTAGCGTGTTATTGCAGTAGCGTGTCATTGCAGTAGCGTGTCATTGCAGTAGCTTGTCATTGCAGTAGCTTGTTATTGCAGTAGCTTGTGTCATTGCAGTAGCTAGTCATTGCAGTAGCTCGTGTCATTGCAGTAGCTTGTGTCATTGCAGTAGCTCGTGTCATTGCAGTAGCTCATGTCATTGCAGTAGCTCGTGTCATTGCAGTAGCTCGTCATTGCAGTTGCTAGTCATTGCAGTAGCTTGTCATTGCAGTAGCTTGTGTCATTGCAGTAGCTTGTGTCACTGCAGTAGCTCGTCATTGCAGTAGCTCGTCATTCCAGTAGCTCGTCATTGCAGTAGCTTGTCATTGCAGTAGCTTGTGTCATTGCAGTAGCTTGTGTCATTGCAGTAGCTTGTGTCACTGCAGTAGCTCGTCATTGCAGTAGCTCGTCATTCCAGTAGCTCGTCATTGCAGTTGCTAGTCATTGCAGTAGCTTGTCATTGCAGTAGCTTGTGTCATTGCAGTAGCTTGTGTCATTGCAGTAGCTCGTCATTCCAGTAGCTCGTCATTGCAGTAGCTTGTCATTGCAGTAGCTTGTGTCATTGCAGTATCTCATCATTGCAGTAGCTTGTCATTGCAGAAGCCTGTCTTCCTCTTTATCTTTCATTCTTACATGCCCTCTCCCCTCGTTCATCACTCCCTTAGTTTCTACCCTCTCCTCCTCCTCTCCCTCTCCTCTACCCCTCGCTCGCTCGGGAGAGAGAAAGAAAACAGGGATAGTGAGAAGGGAGAGATAGTGAGAAGGGAGAGATAGTGAGAAGGGAGAGATAGCGAACAAAAAAGAGCTAAAGAGAGAGAAATGGAGAGATACAGCAAAAGAGAGAAGGAGAGAGAGACTAGAAGGATGAGGCCGTGTCATCACTCTCTCAGGCCTATGATTCAGGGTTTACTCATTTGTAAGGAGAAAGTTCAAACTTGCCAACACTGCAGTGTTGGGATAATCCCTGCTATGATTGTGGGTGGAATTCAGATTAACCACAAGCTTCCAACGAATAGGTGGACAGGCATACAATATCCAGGCCACCCACACAAACACAGAAATTCACCACGCACAGACACAGGCAGGCAGACAGGCAGACAGGCAGGCAGTCAGGCAGTCAGGCAGACAGGCAGGCAGTCAGAGACAGAGACAGAGACAGAGACAGAGACAGACAGACAGACAGACAGACAGACAGACAGACAGACAGACAGACAGACAGACACAGACAAACAGAGAGTCAGACAGACAGACAGACAGACAGACAGACGGACAGACGGACAGACGGACAGACGGACAGACGGACAGACGGACAGACGGACAGAAAGACAGATAGACAGATAGACAGACAGACACAGACAAACAGAGAGTCAGACAGACAGACAGACAGACAGAGACAAACAGAGACAAACAGAGACAGACAGAAAGACAGTCAGAGACAGACAGACAGTCAGAGACAGACAGTCAGGCAGACACAGACAAACAGACAGACAGACAGACAGACAGACAGACAGACAGACAGAAAGACAGATAGACAGGCAGGCAGGCAGGCAGGCAGTCAGAGACACAGACAGACAGACAGACAGACAGACAGACAGACAAACAGAGAGTCAGACAGACAGAAAGACAGATAGACAGACAGACAGACAGGCAGGCAGGCAGGCAGACAGGCAGGCAGGCAGTTAGAGGCAGAGACAGACAGACAGACAGACAGACAGACACAGACAAAAAGAGAGACAGACACAGACACAGACAGAGAGTCAGACAGACAGACAGACAGACAGACAGACAGACAGACAGACAGACAGACAGAGACTAACAGAGACAAACAGAGACAGACAGAAAGACAGTCAGAGACAGACAGACAGTCAGAGACAGACAGTCAGACAGACAGACAGTCAGACAGACAGACAGACAGACAGAAAGACAGTCAGAGACAGACAGACAGACAGTCAGAGACAGACAGTCAGACAGACAGACAGACAGACAGAGACAAACAGAGACAGACAGAGAGTCAGACAGTCATCCTGTCTGCATAGCTCTATGCAGCAACACACAAATCCAGGTCCTTCCTTCCTTCTTACGGAACACACAAACGCATGCAGAGAGAGAGAGAGAGAGAGAGAGAGAGAGGCAGACAGACAGGCAGAGATGCAGGCAGACAGACCTCCATTGAAAGGGCACTCCAATTTAAGGCGACTGACGGCCATAGTGTGAAACCAGAGACAGGGTTAGGTCATTTACCCTGACTGACAAAGACCTGAGAGAGGCTTACAGGATTTGAGCTCTAGTGCCGTAATATCTCAGCCAAATTACCATTTGGAGTTTTATACTGTCATATTTCAACAAAATCAACTGATAAATTAAGTCTCCGTTTGTCTCAAGTCAGTTGAGTTAATTCAGTGCCTCTGTCAGCCTCAAATGACCCAGGAACTTGTGTCGAAGTCGGACAACAATGTCCTTTCCAGTCAGTGGCCTATTTCCTCTGTTTTTGGGACATTAGGAGAAGCATATGAACAGAACATCTTCACAGACCCTGCTTTCCATACTAGGCTTGGGCAGTATACCGTATATACAGTATACCACGGGATGTTTTTTCAATACCGTCAATACCGTAGAAATGATTTCTAATAATTTCAATATTTGTAGTAAATACCTGCAGTCGACTTGTGCAATAGGTTAAAGAGGTGAAAGCAGGTCAGGTTCTTCATTTCACCTGTCACCTCATTTTTCATTATGAACCTTATCGTAGTCCCCAGTCACGTGGTGTTTGTTTACAACACACAACAACGTTAGACCCGGAGCCTTGTGAGTCACTGTGGTGCAGCACTCTCCAGGTGATCTAGTTACAATATGGAATTAACAACTAAAAATATTTACCAACTAGATTTCTTGTAACTATTAAGTTGACTGTCTAAAATGTGCTAAACGCTCTGCAGTTATGCATTTGCTTTGCTAATTTAGTAGCTAGTTAGCTATCTAACTAAGTGGTTAGCTTCTTGCAAATTCAAGCTTCGCTTGGAAACGGCCGAGAATCCCCTCCTGGATCAAGAGCCTTGCTATCTAATATTTGTTTCATATGTGCAGCAAACTGTGTAGCATTTTTTGAGTTACTTGTATAACTTTGTGAGCTGAGATGTCTGTCCTGCAAATAGTTTATGCCAGAGACTGTATAAAATGTTTGCAATGCGCTTGTTAGCATTTAGTTAGCATATGGGATTTTAACATGTACTTGTTGGCATGGCTAACCTTCGGATCTCAGCGGCTCAGTGGGGTTTGAAAATAGCGCTCCTAGTGTTCAGTGCCTGTATTAACGAATATCCCAGGATATTACATGGTCGGTATGAAGGTAAGACAATCTGGATACCGGCTAAGTCTATTCCACACTAATCAATTATTCATAACTCTCTGGTTGTCTCCACTTTGTTGTCTCCACTTTTGTTGTTGAGCGATCTCCTGGTTGTCTCCACTTCTGGTTGTCTCCACTTGGATCTCCTGGTTGCGTTGGAGTGATCTCCTGGTTGTCTCCACTTCGTTGGAGCGATCTCCTGGTTGTCTCCACTTCGTTGGAGTGATCTCCTGGTTGATCGTTCCTGGTTGTCTCCACTTCGATTGGAGCGATCTCCTGGTTGTCTCCACTTCGTTGCGATCTCCTGGTTGTCTCCACTTCATTGGGAGCGATCTCCTGGTTGTCTCCACTTCGTTGGAGCGATCTCCTGCGATCTCCTGGTTGTCTCTCCACGATCTCCTGGTTGTCTCCACTTCGTTGGAGCGATCTCCTGGTTGTCTCCACTTCGTTGGAGCGATCTCCTGGTTGTCTCTCCTGGTTGTCTCCACGTTCGATCTCCTGGTTGTCTCCACTTCGTTGGAGTGATCTCCTGGTTGTCTCCACTTCGTTGGAGTGATCTCCTGGTTGTCTCCACTTCGTTGGAGCGATCTCCTGGTTGTCTCCACTTCGTTGGAGCGATCTCCTGGTTGTCTCCACTTCATTGGAGCGATCTCCTGGTTGTCTCTCCACGATCTCTGGTTGTCTCCACTTCGTTGGAGCGATCTCCTGGTTGTCTCCACTTCATTGGAGCGATCTCCTGGTTGTCTCCACTTCATTGGAGCGATCTCCTCGCCTCTCAGACCCTCTCCGAGGCTGTCCTCAGCCATCACTATGACATATTGTGTGAAATGCCCCAGAGCTGAGGACTGTAACCTGATAGGTGTGGCTAAATAAAGAAATATCCACAACAGTTCTGATAAACAGGAAGAATGTTGCCGAGGCGCTGGGGTCTGACGAGGTGTTATCCTGGTCTAGAGAACTGAAAACACACACGCAGCATCGTGCAAGACAACAAGCAGCAATAAAAACATGTATAACACACAAGCGCGCATGCACGCACGCACGCACACACACACACACACACACACACACACACACACACACACACACACACACACACACACACATGATAGGAGAGATGACAGCACTACGGCTGCAATCCAATCACAACACACATCAAAAGAGGCTCTGACCAATTAGAACAAGGTTCTGTCATCTGACCTGTAAATACATACTTACAGGAGGCTATAAAACTCAATTGGAAGCACCATAAAGACACATTTAAACTGGATGTGGCAAAGAAATCAATTCCCTTTGGGAACCCATTTTGGGAATCATATTAGGAATCATATTGGAGCTAACTTTAATCCTGCACACACTACAACCAATCTTACAAGCAATTTAAAGGGATACTTTGGGATTTTGGCAATCTACATCCCCAGAGTCAGACTAGTTAATGGGCACCATTTTTCTGTCTTTGCGTGCAGTTTGAAGGAGGCTGCTAACTTGGGCTAGCGCAATTGCTAACTAGCATCAGCGCAATGACCGGAGGTCTATGGGTATCTGCTAGCATAGCATTGGCTCACAAAATGACCTCTAACTTCCTCCCTTCTAAACACAGAGACATGCAAATGGTATCCACAAGTTCATCTGACCCTGTGGAAGTAGATAAAGGGCCCAAATCCTGAACCATTTAAACTGGTGATCAAATTCTGTTTCGAGAGAGGACTAGCATAGCATAGAAGACCCATCTGTCAGATAGCATAACAAGCATGCATACTGGCATTCTCCCCAGACTAGGAGAGGTGCTGTCTCAACAAGAGGATAGGTGAGAGAGGGACTGCATTTGGAAAGGGGGAGAGTTGCTGTTTCAACAACTGGAGAGAGATAGAGGAGCAGCATTTTGCAAGGCACCATCAGATATATGTGAAAGATCGTATTGGACAGATCCCATGGTGCAGAGAGAGAGATAAGGCTGTAGGAGAGGATTCTGACCTGAAGACAGGAGACTGATCTCCTTCACCCAAATTCAGAAAGCTGATGTTCTGAAAGAGCTGCAAAATCTGGACACCTACAAATCAGCTGGGCTAGACAGTTTGGACCCTTTCTTTCTAAAATTATCTGCCGAAATTGTTGCAACCCCTATTACTAGCCTGTTCAAACTCTCTTTCGTATTGTCTGAGATCCCCAAAGATTGGAAAGCTGCCGTGGTCATCCCTCTCTTCAAAGGGGGAGACACTCTAGACCCAAATCATAATCGGTCGACCTCTACTACAGCCCTATATAAATTCTGCCCTGCCGTTCTAAGGTCTTCGAAAGCCAAGTTAACAAACAGATTACCGACCATTTCGAATCCCACCGTACCTTCTCCACTATGCAATCTGGTTCCCGAGATGGTCATGGGTGCACCTCAGCCACACTCAAGGTCCTAAACGATGTCATAACTGCCATCGATAAGAGACAATACTGTGCAGCTGTATTCATCGACCTGTTGTCCGGACCTCTGGCAGTCTCTATGGGGGTGCCACAGGGTTCAATCCTCGGGCTGACTCTCTTCTCTGTATACATTAATGATATGGCTCTTGCTGGTGGTGAGTCTCTGATCCACCTCTACGCAGACGATACCATTCTGTATACCCCTGGTCCTTCTTTGGACACTGTGTTAACAACCCTCCAGAAGAGCTTCAATGCCATACAACACTCCTTTTGTGGCAATAATCATCTCCATTCCAAAATTAAATCTAGAATCGGCTCCCTATTTCGCAACAAAGCATCCTTCACTCATGCTGCCAAACATACCCTCGTAAAACTGACTATCCTATCAATCCTTGACTTTGGCGATGTCATTTACAAAATAGCCTCCAACACTCTACTCAGCAATGCCCCATATTTTGTCACCAATGCCCCATATAGTACCCACCACTGTGACCTGTGAGCTCTCATTGGCTGCCCCTCACTTCATATTCATCGCCAAACCGACTGGCTCGAGGTCATCAAAAAGTCTTTGCTTAGTAAAGTCCCGCCTTATCTCAGCTCACTGGTTACCACAGCAACACCCACCCGTAGCATGTGCTCCAGCAGGTATATCTCACTGGTCACCCCCAAAGCCAAATCCTCCTTTGGCCGCCTTTCCTTACAGTCTTCTCAGTCTTGCAAAAATCACTGAAGCTGGAGACTCATATGTCCCTCAGAGCAGCTCACAGATCACTGCACCTGTGCAAAGCCCATCTGTAATTAGCCCATCCAACTACCTCATCCCGATATTTATTTTGCTCCTTTGCACCCCAGTATCTCTACTTGCACATTCATCTTCTGCACATCTGTCACTCCAGTGTTTAATTGCTATATTGTAATTATTTTGCCACTATGGCCTATTTATTGCCTTACCTCCCTAATCTTACTACATTTTCACACACTGTATCTAGATTTTTTCTATTGTGTTATTGACTGTACGTATGTTTATTCCTTGTGTAACTCTGTGTTGTTTGTGTCGCACTGCTTTGCTTTATCTTGGCCAGGTCGCAGTTCTAAATGAGAACTTGTTCTGAACTTGCCTACCTGGTTAAATAAAGGGGAAATAATGGTGTTGTTTTTTTTAAACTAGAAACTACTTGGTAGGACTGACAGGCTAAAGATTTACTGAACAGCTCAGCTCAGTCTTCTCTAGAGAGGTGTTACTGTATTTTACAGTCAGCGCTAGATAGCTATGTCTGTCCACAAACAGTGATGTTGGACAATTGCGCTTAACACACACATACACACACACACAGATGATACACACACACACACACACACACACACACACACACAGAATGGACACTGAACACACACTGAATGGACACTGAACAGACATTGAATGGACACTGAACAGACATTGAATGGACACTGAACACACACTGAACGGACACTGAACAGACACTGAACGGACACTGAATGGGCACTGAACGGACACTGAACAGACACTGAATGGGCACTGAACGGACACTGAACAGACACTGAACAGACCTGTTACCCACCTTTAGATCTCGATGCACCACGCCCATTTGATGGCAGTGTAGCACCGCCTCCACGATCTGCTGGATGCAATGACTGCATGCAAACACCAGGGGGGCGCATGTTAGTCTGAGCAGCATAGCTACAATTCCATGCACAGGCGATAGAGGCGGCTAGGGTAAGGGGTAGAGGTAGAGGTGGGGGGGGAGGGAGCGGGGAAGGGTGAGAATGAAGGTAGGGGGATGGGGAGGGGGTGAAGGAAGGTAGAGGGAGGAGGAAGTGGGGAGGAGGGCGAATGGGGGGTGGTCTTCTGTCATCAGCCTTGTCCAACCCATGGCCTAGCCAGCGAAAGGACAAGGGTTGGCGGTAGAACGGCCAGTAGGTGTGTATCATGTGACTTTAGGTAGAGTATCATCACCTGGACCTCTTTATTGTAAACAGTTCAAACCTGCCAATGAGAACGATCCGTTGTCAAAGTCACAAAGATCTCCATGTAGGGCCAATGGATTACACTGGCTCCATTTTGAGAAAGGTCAAAGGGCAAAATGCTCCCTCCCTCTCTTTCATTTAGGTGACCAATGATCTTAAAGAAATATATAGGTTTGAGCATTATGGTGGAGCCTCCTGGACTGGAGTTGGGACTAGGGGAGGGAGAGGGGAGTAGGGGAGGGAGAGGGGACTAGGGGAGGGAGGGGGATTAGGGGAGGGAGAGGGGACTATGGGGAGGGAGGGGAGTAGGGGAGGAAGAAGGGACTAGGGGAGGGAGAGGGGACTAGGGGAGGAGAGGGGACTAGAGGAGGGAGGAGGATCTCCAGTAGGGGATGGGGAGGAGGGAGAGGGGAGTAGGGGAGGGAGGGGGACTAGGAGAGCCTCCTGGAGGAGGGACTAGGGGGAGGGAGAGGGGAGTAGGGGAGGGAGAGGGGACTGGGGGAGGGAGAGGGAGTAGGGGAGGGAGAAGGGACTAGGGGAGGGAGGGAGTAGGGGAGGAAGAAGGGACTAGGGGAGGGAGAGGGAGAGGGGACTAGGGGAGGGAGGGGGACTAGGGGGAGGGGGAGGAGAGGGGAAGGGACTAGGGGGAGGGAGAAGGGACTAGGGGAGGGGAGGGGAGGGGAGGGAGGGGGACTAGGGGAGGGAGAAGGGACTAGGGGAGGGAGGGGACTAGGGGAGGAAGAAGGGACTAGGGGAGGGAGAGGGGAGTAGGGGAGGGAGAGGGGAGAGGGGACTAGGGGAGGGAGGGGGGACTAGGGGAGGGAGAAGGGACTAGGGGAGGTGAGGGGGAGGAGGGGAGGGAGGGGGGGACTAGGGGAGGGAGAAGGGACTAGGGGAGGGAGAGGGGACTAGGGGAGGAAGAAGGGACTAGGGGGAGGGGAGGGAGAGGGGACTAGGGCAGGGGGAGGGGACTAGGGGAGGGAGGGGGGACTAGGGGGAGGGAGAGGGGACTAGGGGAGGGAGAAGGGAGAGGGGACTAGGGCAGGGAGGGGACTAGGGGGAGGGAGGTGGGAGTAGGGGAGGGAGAAGGGACTAGGGGAGGGAGAGGGGACTAGGGGAGGGAGGGGGAACTAGGGGAGGGAGAGGGGACTAGGGCAGGGAGGGACTAGGGGAGGGAGGGGGACTAGGGGAGGGAGAAGGGACTAGGGGAGGGAGGGAACTGGGGGGGGAGGGAGGGGGAACTAGGGGAGGGAGGGGGGACTAGGGGAGGGAGAAGGGAGAGGGGACTAGGGGAGGGAGGGGGGACTAGGGGAGGGAGAAGGTAGAGGATGTGGTAAGGGGTGTGGCTTTCTATCCCACAGCTAAAAACAAGACATTGAAAAGATTATCTTAAGACCAACAGCATGTTGTGTACCTATCCTGCCTTCTGCTGACACAACTGGCACCATTGTGTCTTTTCAGACACAGACCACATGACCAACAGGCTAAAAATACATGGATGGGATAAGTACACAGATACAGTAGGAAGAGTACGGACTGGACTTGTTTAGGTATGATGAGGAATGGACTGGTTTAGGTATGATGAGGAATGGACTGGTTTAGGTATGATGAGGAATGGACTGGTGTAGTTATGATGGGGTCTGGACTGGTGTAGTTATGATGAGGTCTGGACTGGTGTAGTTATGATGAGGTCTGGACTGGTGTAGTTATGATGAGGTCTGGACTGGTGTAGTTATGATGAGGTCTGGACTGGTTTAGGTATGATGAGGTCTGAACTCGTGTAATTATGACGAGGTTGGGACTGGATGTAATTATGAGGAGGTCTGGACTGGTGTAATTATGATGAGGTCTGTTTCCATTGATCATCCTTGAGATGTTTCTACAACTTGATTAGGAGTCCACCTGTGATAAATATAATTGATTGTACATGATTTGGAAAGGCACTCACCTGTCTATATAAGGTCCCACAGTTGACAGTGCATGTCAGAGCAAAAACCAAGCCATGAGGTCGAAGGAATTGTCCATAGAGCTCCGAGACAGGATTGTTTTGAGGCCCAGATCTGGGGAAGGGTACCAACAAATGTCTGCAGCATTGAAGGTCCTCAAGAACACAATGGTCTCCTTTCTTAAATGGAAGGAATTGGAAACCACCAAGACTCTTCTTAGAGCTGGCCGCCCAGCCAAACTGAGCAATCAGGGGAGAAGGACCTTGGTCAGGGAGGTGACCAAGAACCTGACGGTCACTCTGACAGAGGTATAGAGTTCCTCTGTGGAGATGGAGAACCTTCCAGAAGGACAACAATCTCTGCAGCACTCAACCAATCAGGCCTTTATGGTAGAGTGGTCAGACGGAAGCCACTCCTCAGTAAAAGGCACATGACAGCCTGCTTGTTGTTTGCCAAAAGGCACCTAAAGGACTCTCGGAACAATGAGAAACAAGATTCTCTGATCTGAGGAAACCAAGATTGAATTCTTTAGTCTAAATTCCAAACGTCACATCTGGAAGAAACCTGGCACCATCCATACAGTGAAGCATAGTGGTGGCAGCATCATGCTGTGGGGATGTTTTTCTGCGGCAGGGACTGGGAGACTAGTCAGGATTGCAGGAAAGATGAACGAAGCAAAGTACAGAAAGAACCTTGATGAAAACCTGCTCCAGAGCACTCAGGACCTCAGACTGGGGCGAATGTTCTAACAGGACAACGAACATAAGCTCACAGCCAAGACAATGCAGGAGAGGCTTCGGGACAAGTCTCTGAATGTCCTTGAATGGCTCAGCCAGAGCCCAGACTTGAATCTGATCGAACATCTCTGGAGAAACTTGAAAATAGCTGTGCAGCGACGCTCCCCATCCAACCTGACAGAACTTGAGAGGATCTGAAAAGAAGAATGGGAGAAACTCCTCAAATAGAGGTGTGCCAAGCTTGTAGACTCATGCCCAAGAAGACTCGAGGCCATCATTGCTGCCAAAGCTCCTTCAACAAAAGTACTGAATAAAAAGTTGAAATGTGGCGGAATGGTGCCGGAGTGGATGTTGCCGTTTTACAGGTCCTTAACGAACCAATTGTTCTATTTTATGTGTTTTTTCACATTGTTTGTAACTTAATTTGTATATAATGTTGATGTTACAGTCTCTTATGACTGAAAAGAGCTTATCAGAACAGCAATTATTCACCTCAAATCTACATTTGACTGTTTTTTCAATGCATTGGCAGGACAGAACAGCGACATCCGGTAAGACGAGGGGTGGGTGTCTATTTGTCAATAACAGCTGGTGCGCAATGTTTAATATTAATGTAGTCTTGAGGTATTGCTCGCCTTAGGTAGAGTACCTCATGATAAGCTGTAGACAACACTATCTACCAAGAGTTAATCTATATTTTTCATGGCCGTCTATTTACCACCACAAACCGACGCTGGCACTAAGAGCGCATTCAATGAGCTGTATACGGCCATAAGTAAACAAGAAAATGCTCATTCAGAGGTGGCGCTCCTAGTGGCCGGGGACTTTAATGCAGGCAAACTTAAGTCTGTTTTACCTCATTTCAACATGCATGTTACATGTGCAACCAGAGAAAAAAAAACTCTAGACCAACTCTAATCCACACACAGGGACGCGTACAAAGCTCTCCCTCGCCTTCCATTTGGCAAATGTGACCATAATTATATCTTCCTAATTCCTGCTTACAAGCTAAACCTAAAGCAGGAAGTAGCAGT